>NC_050462.1:37620507-37878160 GCF_903995425.1 Onychomys torridus
TGTTGGTAGGAAGAAGGAAAAAATAAAACTGGCAGCGGTCGATCCTTTCTCGGAATATAATCAGTGCTTAGTGATAGAAGTGTTCCGTCGTTACTATGTTCATTGTGGCCACTGAAAGAATAGCTAAATATGTAGAGAGATAACTAGTGTCCACAAGAGAGGCAAAAATATGGAAAAGGAAAGCAAAAAGTAATGGGAGAGAGAGGAAAAACTTTAACAGCCCACGATTTTAGAACCTCTGTCTGGGTTTTTTCATCTCCCAAACTCCAGAAATGGCTGTTAGAATTCTCTCTCTCTCTCTCTCTCTCTCTCTCTCTCTCTCTCTCTCTCTCACACACACACACACACACACACACACACACACACACACACACACAAATATATATTCACTGTGGTAGCCTGCTGGGATCTCAAAGAGCATGGCCAAAGTGAATTTATTTCTTGTAATCTTAATGTCATACTTCTCCACCGCTTTCCATGTGTTACTACCTGCAAGCTCTAGACATTGGGGTATGTGTGATGTCTCCTTCTCGGGCTTGCTGAGTTCATTTTGAGGGTTTCCTAAGGTCCACCTTCTCCCACCCCTCTCACCTCAACTCTCTTAATAACCCATGGTTGATATCAGTCTTGTCTACTCAACCCTCCATCGTCTATAGCATTCATTTTACCTGAAAGTGCACTGTCCCAGTTCAAAGGAACGCACCACATTGGGTCTCCATTATAACAGAAGCACACTCTTTAAAAAGATTTGTTTTCTTTATTTTTCATATGTATGTGTCAGTGTGGGTGCATATGTGTGTAGGCACCACAGAGACCAGAAGAAGGCATGAGATCCCTAGAGCCACCCAACGTGAGTGCTGGGAATTGAACCCAGTCCTCTGTAAGGGCAGCAAGTACTCTTAATCACTGAACCATCTCTCTAACCTCAGAAGAAGGGTTCTTGATCAGAAGATCTGGCTGGGGCCCCCAAAAAATGGCTCAGAGGCTAAAGGCACTTGCTACAAAGCCTGAAAACTTGGGTATGATCCCTGGCATCTCATAGTGGAAGGAGAAAACTGACTCTTGTAACTTGTTCTCTGATCCCCACACAGCAGCCATGGAATGAGTAAGTATACCACACCACCACCACCACCACCCCCCCACACACACACACTCACACACACGTAATTAGTTTTATTTAAAAAAGAAAATCTGACTGTCCCATCGGCCCGTGATAGCTCAGCTGCTCCTTGGGTGACTCAGTTCCTTGGTATCTACAATGCCCTCCACTTGAAAAACTCTTCTGTCTTCTGCATTTCTAGATCCAAGGGAATCTTGAGGACCCACTCAACACTTCCCACCCTGGGAAGCCATCATCTGAAAGTCCCCTTTGCTAACTCTGCCTTTTCGCTGCACTCTCCGGTATTTCTCTTTAGACATCACAGGCTCTTCATGTTAAATGTACATGTTTTATCACATGTGCCAAGCTAGTGATTTGCAAACGAAAGCAAGTTTGCCCACTACCAGCAAATACTCAGCAATATCTAGAGACATTCGGAGCTTTGGATGCCTTTGCATGGGGTGCCACTGGATGGGAACATCTGGAAGCTGGGGACAGGAATATGGCTGAACCCGCTGCAATACACGGAAACTCTCAAGAAAGAAATGCTAACAGCACGCAGTTGAGAAACTGTGGGCATCATTCCCAGGGCTGCTTTGACTTTTGTTTTACTATACAGTGTCACACAGAGCCATTCTATGTATGTGTACAATGTACTTTGAGCACATGCTCCTTGTACCTGGCTACCCTTCCATCCCCTACCCTCTCCCTTCCATTAGTACCATTTCTTCTCCTAGATAGTTTCGCTTTAACTCCTATGCTGTGCATGTGTGATTTTATGTCACTATAAAGCCTAGGACCCACCAATGAGAGGAAACATTCTGGGGTGCCTTACTCTGCTTAATACAATTATCTTTAGTTACATCCATCTTCTTGCAAACAGTAGAACTTCATTCTCCTTTATGGTTGAAAAAGATTCTGCTGTATATATAAGCCACATTTTCTTCAGCTATTCCTGTGTTGATGGACACTAAAGTGGGTTCAAAACTGGGCTATGGTAAATAGTGCTACAGTAAACACAAAACTAAATGAGACACTATAATAGACAATGAAAAGTCGTCCCACGTTCATAGATTGCAGCATTAATATTGTGAAAATGGTTATACTATTAATCAATCTACAGGTTCACGCAATCCTCATCAAAATCTTTAGGATATCCTTGACCAAAATAGAAAAAGAATTTCAAAATCATATGCAATACAAAAGATTCTGGATACCCCAAACAATTTCTCTTAATCAGGGTTTGTGTTACTGTGATAAAAGACCATGACCATGTCCAAATTGGGGAATAAAGGGTTTATTTCACCTTACAGCCGCAGGTCTCAACTTGTGGATTGTGACCACCAGAAAACACATACTTCCCACGGTCTTAGGAACTGAGACACCACTCAGGAGGAAAATTAGAGTTATGAAGTAGCAATGAAATAGATTTGTGAACTTATAAGTTCATCCCTGAGGAGAAGCAGAGCAAGAATTCTGGACAGGAACCTGGAGGCAGGAGCGGATGCAGAGGCCATGGAAGGGTGCTGCTTACTGGCTTGCCTTCCCTGGCTTGCTCAGCTTGCTTTCTGTAAAACCCAATACTATCAGCCCAGGGATGGCACTATCCAAATGAGCTGGGCCCTCCCCCATCAATCACCAATCAAGAAAATGTACCACAGACATGCCTGCAGGCCAATCTGGTGGAGCTATTTTCTCAGTAGAGGCTCCCTCTTCTAAAAGGACTCTACTTTGTGTTTCAGACAGGCTTTGGCCACACCCTTCTTTATTGTGCTCTTATTTATCCCTTTTATAAAGGGAATGTTTACCCTGGCCATTGCTTCTTGTTAGTAGGTATATTTTTGTTCTTGTTTACAGGGGCCTCACAGTTGAGAGTTGCTTTAAGTCTCAGAAAAAAACTACGCTTAGACATTTCAACAATGCTGGAATTGTTAGGACCATGAAGACTCACTGAGAGGGACCATTTAGCATTCTGCATTGGAGATGGACATGAGCCATTTGGAGCGACAGGGGTGAAATATCATAGTTTCCGATTATTTATTTAGTTATCAGATTGACAAGGGGTAGACTCCCAATGATTAATCGTCATTGCCAATTTAACTGGACCTAGGATCATTTAAGGCTGAAGTTCTCAAACTGTGATCAAACGACCCTTTCATGGGGGTTGCATATCAGATGTCCTGCATATCAGCTATTTGCCTTATGAGTCATAGCAGTAGCGAATTATAGTTGTGAAGGAGCTCATGCATTTCCCTGCTCTCTGTTTCCTGAACAACCAGAACAGGAGCTGCTCCAATATCTTTCCTCTGTCACCATCACTGAATCTTCTAGAACTGTGAGCAAATGAACATTCTTCCCCTGAGTTGTTTCTGGAAGATATTTTAATCACAGTGACAAAAGGCCAATTAATATAACGGTGCTTCACCTTCTTCCAATATTTTAGTGTTCTGGGTAAACACCTCGATCCTGTAAAGTTGGGTCTCCCTCCTTCAGTAAAGCCTGCAGTTAAAACATCCAGGAAAACTCAGACTTTGAAGACCCTGAAAAGTTTCAAAGACTACTGGCATTACCCTCACTTGTATATACTTCAAATACCTCATTTTTTTTTAAATGCCTGCTGAGTTTTAACCTTTCATCATCCATTTAGGCCTGTTTTCTTCTAAAAAAAAATGTTTTATTAGCATATATTTGCTTCATTAGCATATACATATCATAGCAATCATATGCATATTTGCCTCTATCCCAGTCCTGAAACACCCTTCCTTTTCCTAGCTAGGTGCCTTTCTTTACTTTCATGCATTTTGTTGTTGTTCATTGTTTGGTGGGAATTCCCATGATCAAACGAGTTTCCTTGGACTGTCCAACAGGAGCGTGGGTGAGCGTTTGTTTATAACGAAATGAGACTCTTACAAGTGGTTACACCACTGAAGAAAATGTCTCCCTCTGCTCCATCAACCATTAGCAGCGTGTAAATCTTCATGGAATTGTGGGCACCAGTGAGCCTCTCCGTACTCCGTGAGAGGATGTTTGGCAATGGGCCCAATTTTGTGCAGGTCTTGTATGGGTTTGAAAACCATTCTTGCACAGAATAAAAAAGATGGCAATGGAGAATGCAAATGATTGCAATGGTATGAGTAAATCCTCCTAATTTCTAAATCACTTCTTGCCTCACATTTTCCGTGTTTCCTAAGCTGGAAGACTATCCAGTCATCTCCATGGGACTCAGAGCTGCAACTCTAGTCTCTCCCAAACTTCATTCCCTTCATGACTCAGAGGTGCCTCTCTCATGGTGAGGTTAGAAAAGCAAGATGACATTCACTAGCCATTTCTGCTAGCCCCTACATTCAAGTAATAATGAATTTTAGGTTGCTTGATAACTTAGGAACTATTTACCATTCTATCCATTAAAATTTTAAAATTTTAAGTTTTTGGTAATTGGGCTTAAAGCCAACTATATCAGGGGACAATCAGGAATTGTTAAATAATTTTCTCACTCTCTGATCTGTTTCTCTCACAACAGATCATTTCCCCAGTAATTTCTCACATTTTATAGGAACTAGATGTTTTAAAATATGGCTATTACTAGTATAGAATGTCATATCCAAAATGTTAGAATGCCATGGTACACATATTTATTTTAAAAAATCTTCCTATGAAAATCTAAAGAAGACTATGCTATTAAAATAATCAGTAGCTCATTCTTTATCCTGGTAACCTCAGTCTCTATGTATGAAACCATCCTCCCTCTAGTATAAGACTTCAACTCCCAGGTGCTTCCAACAACGTCTTGTCTGTGCTTGAGGGCCATGGGAAGGATGCTGTTGCTAAGCAACATGGCAGAGTTGCTACTCATATGAAAACCTGATGACTCTGGGAGAAGCCAGTTAAATCTTTCACCTGAATGTGTAAAATAAAACTTTCTAAACTGTAGCATGAATCTTAAAAGTTCTTATTAATAAAATCAAACCTGAGGCCAGTTGTTGGGGTGAATGCTGAAAGATCAGAGAAGCAGAACAAGCCACAGCTTCCTCACCTTTCGAGTTCCTCAGCTGATCCTGTTTCCTCAGACTGGAAGCCTCTGAGTCCTCATCCAGAATGAATTTCAGCTGAACTGTACTGCTCAAAGCCTAAAAGCTTAATGGTTTTAGTTTCTGATCTTCACACCTTATATATCTTTCTGCATTCTGCCATCACTCCCTGGGATTAAAGGCTCACTTCTTGGGACTAAAGGCGTGTGTCGCCATGCCTGGCTGTTTCCAATGTGGCCTTGAACTCACAAAGATCCAGAGGGATTTCTGCCTCTGGAATGCTAGGATTAAAGGTGTGTGTTACCACTGCCTATGCTCTATGTTTAATATTGTGGCTATTCTGTCTCTGTAGGGTGCACAATATTTTGGGGAACACAATACCACCACACTAAACTTTATTTGATTCTTTAAAAGACAAGTTGCCATCAACACTAAGGCAGGTGTTCATATCCTTTAAAATTATGTAGCCCCACCCCAGAATATAACTGAACTGTCCATCACATTACAATCTTACTCAATATTCTATAAGACCAAAAGAAATGATGTCCTGAGATCAATCGTGTATAATTTTGACAGTTTATTAAAATCTATAAATATTTACACAAATAGAAGTATCACATGCATGCACCACACATTACCTATATGTGTATTTAACATACATTTTTTCATATTACAAGTGCATTAGCATATACATGGTCTTCTCACATTTTGGTTCAAGCTTTAACACTACCTTTGATGTTTGTCCTTGGGAAAATTGCTTTGGAGTTTCTGACCACTTTGATTTTTTCTCACGTGTGATGGAGACAACAATGGGATTTATTCCACGAGCTGGTTATTGCGGCAATTAAATGAGATAATTCTCCGGAAGTGTGATAAAATTATAAATAATTTCACCAGCTGGTACCAGAGTTATACTAAGAGACGAAACTGTCTGTGTAGGGAGGATAATTTGCAGGCTGTTGGGGCTGGGTTTGCAGAGCAGGGATGGAACGAAGTGAGCTAACAATGGGAAGGACAAGCTGGTGGTCCTGTGCACCAGGAATGAACACAGCCTGGGGAAAGCAGAGACAGTCCGAGAGGAAAGGGAAGAAGATGGGTAGGAAGGGAGCTGGCTCTGCAGAGTACAGGTGCCCAGAGAAGAAATTCCAGCAGAGAGGAGACCAGGGAATTTCAGCCCAGACATGAGCGTCTGTCATCCACCCACTGTTGGATTTTCTTTCTATGACACACAGCCTCTCCATCGCTACAGAAAAAGATGTATTGCCGTCAGAGAGTGGCTGTAGGAGAGAGCAGGGGAAGGGACTTGTCCTCTGATCTGGGTTACTCTAGAACAGGGGGCAGGCGGTCATCAGCCACAGATGAGACAGTAACTGGGGCAGAGCCAGGTAATGCAGACGTGCCCTCTAATTCATAGAACTCTAAGGAGCTCCTTCTCCATTTCAGTCACGTCTTCAAGCTTAACTAGCGTCTCAATTACTCACCCATTCAATCAACATTAATTGAGTGTTTACTATGGTCCCGGGATAGTTTGCAGCATTGAGCTTTAAGTAAGCTTCAATAAGTCTGTCTTCCTGTTCCTGGATTATAGTTTCTAGTTTGGGAATATAGCAAGGGCAGAGGAAGGACAGACAAGAGATAAGGAAAGCCGGAGCAGTAATACAGCTGCAGGTAGCCAAGAGTGCCGTGGAAACATTAAGCGGAGTACGCATTAGGAGTCCTTTGGTGAGGGTGGTATCCATGGAAGAAGGATGCTAACTTAGAGTGGGGGGGCTGGAGAGCGCTTCATTCAGAAGCTTCCTGAAGAGGGTATGAAGGACAGGAAGGAGGAAGGTCCTGTTTGAAGGAGTATAGGAGTCAGCACCCGGACAGTCAGACAGACAGACAGACAGGGCATGGGCTATAAGTAAACAAGATGGGACACTTCCAGATTTGCCTTTAGTCAGACAGGTCCATCTCACCAACCACACCCCTTAGGGAGAGGGCCTTCCAACCGACCTGCCTGGACATTGGCTGTGAGCTGAGCAGCCCACTTTTCTTTGTCTAACTTGACCAATCAGAAGTGATTGGAGGAGGGCGCCTCCTAGGCCACTTAAAATCCTCCAGCTCTCCAGGGGAAAAGAGGAATTTCAGTTTTCTGGATCCTCTTGTTCTGTGTGCAATGGTGTGTGTGTGTGTGTGTGTGTGTGTGTGTGTGTGTGTGTGTGTGTGTGTGTGTGTGTGTGTGTGTGTGTGTGTGTGTGATGTTTCTTCGCTTTCAATGGCAGAGAAAATGAACCTTGTCAAGACCCTGTTAATCCCACTGGTCAAGAATAAAACCACTACCACAATTTAAAGCCAAATTTGAAGCAAACTCTAAATAAAAACTGGCCAGGTGGATGGGCTCCGGCCAGGTCCATCCCTGAGTTTCCAGAAAATGGCCCTGAGCAGCTTAAGTATTTCCCATCAGGTCCAGTCATCCTGACATGTCTCCAGCCTGCATCCAACCAGGGGCAAGCAAACATCCTGGTGTATTTCCTGCTTGTGAACATCCTGCCCACACGTGATCAGGGGAGTGTTATCTTCCATAAACAACAGTCTCCAGCATTTCAGGAACTATCTTATCCTTGAGCAAGAGGCTCACACACCAGAGACATTTTTTTTTGTTTCATGAATCTCTTAAGCATGGTAATTAGAACTTAAAATGTAACTTTGGCTCTCACAACCCCTACACAGGTAATTTGTTGATACTGAGGTATTTGTTCCAACAGAACGCCGGCAGAACTGAGGTAAGAGTAGAAAACACCAGACCACAAAGAGCCAGAGAGAAGGAGGTTTTCTTGGGGCTTTGGGATCGCCCAATACCAGGAACTTGGTGACCCAAAGGAACAGCGACTTTTGTCTTATAAATCCTGGACTCCAGAGGTCAGAAGTCAAGGCGACGGTGGAGCTGTATCTTTCTCAGGTCATCAGGATCAATCTTTCCCACACTTCTGCTCTGGCTTCCGCTGCTTTGCCTGAAATCTCCGTAGTTCCTTCGCTTGTAGACATATCTGTGGACTTACCCTGCTTATAGTCTCTATTCTCATCTCCCAGCAGCCTCATCTGACTAACTATTCCATCCACCTGCCTGTTGTTCCCAACCACCCCAAGCAGATCCCTGTTGCCCTAGACCTTCCTTGTGTGTATGGCTTCTCTCCAGAAAGCCTGTGTTCCAGATTCTGGCGAGGCTAGCTTCCTAATGTCACACAAGCTTAACCTTAAATAGATCCCTTACCCTGGCTCACAGACGCCTTCTTCAGTAAAACCTTCTCTCAAATAAGGCTATGTCATACTGTCTCTGCCACTTGACCCTCTGGACTTTCCATCATAGGTTTTACTCTCTTTGTTTCTTTCACCACCACCTGTGTGTGTGTGTGTGTGTATGTGTGTGTGTGTGTGTGTGTGTATGTGTATGTGTGTATGTGTGTCTGTGTGTCTCGCGTGCACCACATAATCATTTATTTTCCCTGTCTTGCCATCACAATGTCAGCTCCATGAGGGCAAGGGGAAGTATGGTTGATGGAACAGCAGCTGCCACAACACTACCTGGCACTTTGAGAGCCTCAGTCTATGTTTGTTAGATAAATAAATCAAGGATGTCGACAAAGCCAGAGACCATGAGATTAGTGTCCCAGTGCTCACCTCAGGACAGCCTTTTCTGATCTTGTGCCTTTAAGCCTAAATTCCTAATATTTCTTGGTTTCACCAATGGTGAGGCTTGTTCCCCTCCAATCTGTCCTCACTGTAGAGCACTCTGAAATGTAAGTGAATAGCACAGACTTCAATCTTGTGGACACAGAGACCAACAGCTGTGTTGCTATTTATTTTGCCTTGTTTATCTTGCTCTTGTGTCCATGTGAGTGTACAGGGATGGAGGATAAAATGCCTTTTGGATGCATCCCAGAATACCTGCAAATGCTCTGTCTCTGTACCACAGTGGTGGGTACAGAGGTTTGAAAAGAATAACTAAACCAGAAGGGTTACTGATACTCTAAAATGTTTCCCTCTAAGGAGTTGAAGTAAATTGAACAACAACAAAATTTAAAAAAAAAAATATATTTATCGGATGATAAAACATAACCTCACATGTATTCTGATCCCCTCAGGGAAATTAATCGGGATGCTTGAGAATCCTGTCTTCTCACATTGCTTTCTGTTGTTGTTCTTACAGTCTTTTCAAAGATTATAATGGTAGTTCATTATTTATTTCACAAAATTGATTTAAAAACAGATGACTTTTTACCAACCTCCAAATTCAAATTAGTCTCAAATGAAAGATCTGCCACTAACATAGTAAAAAAAAAAAAAGAGTTATATTTCTTAAATTAATTCCAAAGAGACAGTCTAAAAATATCTCAAACTAACCACTATTGCTAAAATAAATGAATAGCTTCCCAGTGAGACCATTCAATTAAATGCACAAATTTTGCTAAGATTCCTTAAATTCAAGCATACTTTAAAATAAAGATATTTATTTTTATGACATATTAGCTTTCCTGGTATATAACTTAGTTAATTTAAAAAAATGGTTCATTATAACTTTTAAAGTATATTTAATCGAGAACTCTATATTCTCTGGGACCAGGGAGGATTCCCCAATTTGGAAATGCATAGTGCTGGATTGAATAGTTGGAACTTTGAAAATAGCTTAAAAGTTAATTGACTGTTTTGTGGGGATCTCTGCAATCTCCCAGACCAGCAGAGTGACCATCCACGGGAAGCAAGGAGGCAGTTTGGTCAACACAACTCAGTAGCTGGTGTTGGTCCAGGCTTCTGGAGTCTGACCCTGAGTAGTTTATTTTAGGTGTAGGTGAAACCTTATTCTGGTGATAATTGACTCAATCCCACATGCACAACAAAGCAAACGTAAATCACTTTGAGGAACAAAGTAAGCTAAACATGGATCAGAGGTGGCCACACTGAAACTCTACTAAAGTCCATAAAGGTTCTATAGATTGACTGAGAAAAACATGCTTATGATAAGGGTCTGGGGATAGACCTGGTGTGGTCTCCCACCACACAGCACAAAGGTCACCAGGCTATTAACCACATCTGTTCCAGCCTTCTGGGTGGATAACAGGTTATGTATTCTTTCCTTTGAAGGAGCAGCCATGTGGGTTTAACATTCCATGTTCCCCTAGCGCTGATCTGCATGCACAAGGACCTCAGGGCCTCCTGCAACTCTTCTGTGATGCCGATAACTCCCTTCAGCTTTGGACTTTAAAAGGACTTCCTTTACATGGCACCCAAAAGCCATCCCAATTACGTGCCGTTGTAAGTAATAAAACAATTAGAAAAGAAAGAAAAAAAAAATATGGAGAGCAAGGATTAAGAGAGGAAGGCAGGAGTAAAGCTTTCTTTTGACATAACAGTCTCAAAATTGCATGCAATATTCAGCAATTTCACAGTGTTTCTACATCTAAATCTGCCCCTCGGAGTTCACGTGGTCCCAGAGCAACACTGGGAAGCGTGGCCTGCAGTTGGTGTTGACTTGTAGGGGTGTCATTCTCCTAAAGAGATTTAGGCTGTCAGGAAGGAACAGTTTCCTTATAAAAATGGGGAGTGTGGCCTTCTTTCCTCACTGACCCTCATGTATTCCTATTTCTTTCTCTCTCTCTCTCTCTGTCTCTCTCTCCCTCCCTCCCTCTTCTCTCTCTCTATGTGGTGCCTCCCTCATGTGTCCCTCACCAGATGTGGCCCCTCAATCTGGGATTTCCCAGCCTCCAAAACCAGCAACCAAATAGACTCCTGTGTATAAATTCCCTAGACTGTGATATTCTATTATAGCATCGGAAACTAAGCCTATTTTTCTCTACAAAAACTTCAGTAACCCGGAAACATAAGTTCCTTATCATTTCATTCCCAAGTTTCATTAACAAAAAGATATATATATATATCTTTGGAGCTGCTTTTATTTTTGCAGTTTGAACTGAATACCTAGTTTACTCAGACTGGCCAATTCTGTAACACCAACACTTTTGTTTTTTCTTCCTGGCTTCCAGAGGCAACTTCAAACAACTCACTAGCCAATTCAGTAAAATGAATCTGTATTATACATGAGCTCAATCATTGTAATCACACAGAAAGTCACAATTAACTGTTGTGATTGACGGCCCAGCCCAGCAGGAAATGGAGACAACCTGCAGAAGCCTCTGGGCATCCCAGTCCGTGCCCTTTCTCACTAGGCTGAGCTTGTTTGGTCTTTACTCTATGCGATGAGCAGGGATTTTTCATAATGGAGGGGTAAGTGAGCTGCAGCTTTTATGGAGGGAATGGGGACAGTGACCCGTGGGGGGACAGCTTCATGCTCAAGTCAGAAGGCCTTTAGAAGTGCCAATGGTTCATCCTTCCTCACCAGAGGACCAGAGAGGACAGGGACAGTGTCACCCTAGTAACAGTGAACGAGAATGACGCTTCTTATTCCAAATCACTTCAGAGATGAAAGTGCTCCAGAAACCCAGAGTGGTTCCAGGACACTAATCTCAAACTGCCCCTGGGGAAAATGGAAACCGAAAAGTTTAAGTACACACCCTCAAAGTTCCCCAGGGCTGTTGTTTATGCCCAAGGCATTTCTGGTGCAAAAACTACCAAAGAGCCTATGGCACTCTCAAAATTGCCCAGGCCTTTTCAAAGCACCGAGAAAAATACACCCATACATAATAATTCTATCCCTGAGGTGTTTTGAGTACAGCTCATTTTTAAAAATATTGTCCTTATCTCTCATGAAGATACTGTTTTTGTTGTTGTTGTTTTTGTTTTGTTTTTTGTTTTTTTGTTTTTTTTTGTTTTTTGTTTTGGTTTTTTTGAGACAGGGTTTCTCTGTGTAGTTTTGGTGCCTTTCCTGGATCTCACTCTGTAGACCAGGCTGGCCTTGAACTCACAAAGATCTGCTTGCCTCTGCCTCCCGAGTGCTGGGATTAAAGGCGCGTGCCACCATCACCCGGCAAAGATACTGTTTTTAAGACATAAAGTAATCCTATATTATACATAGGAATTTTATATAATAATAGTATTTTAGAGCTGAGAGTGTAACACTCAGTAGAGCGTTTGCCTCAAACTCATGAGGCCCGAATTTCAGTCCCCTCTACTACCAAAGAACGATGATGCATATGGTCTTGGATCAAAGCATGGCCAGTAAGATAGTAACAGTGAGGCTGGCAAGGTGGCTCTGTGGTTAAGAGCACTTACTGAATTTGCAGAGGACCCAGACGAAATTCCCAGCACACACAGTGGCTCATCACCATCCCTAACTCCAGTTCTGGTGGGGATCTGGCACCATCTGCTGCTTTAGAGGGTATCAGGCACACACACGGGGGCACATAGACACACACAGGCCAAACACTCAAAAGTTTTCCCCAGGAATTTCTCTTTTACACATAGGTGCATATGTGCGTGCACATACACATGCATGCACATGCACACACACACACACACACACACACACACACACACACACACACACACACACACGCGCGCGCGCGCGCACACGGTTGTGACTTGTAATTGGAACTTGGATATCTGACCTCTCCACGACAGCTGCAAAATCAAGAAATCACTTTGAACTCAGCATTCATTTGGCTAGACCTAGCCATCTCCTAGAAGCATCTTGAGGAAAATGCTAACTAACATTTATACAGAAGTATGTGAGCCTGGATGAGTTATT
This sequence comes from Onychomys torridus, assembly GCF_903995425.1. Classification (NCBI taxonomy): domain Eukaryota; kingdom Metazoa; phylum Chordata; class Mammalia; order Rodentia; family Cricetidae; genus Onychomys; species Onychomys torridus. Next base: position 37,633,316 of record NC_050462.1, read on the forward strand.
CCACCAGCTGAGTACTTTTTCACAGAGTAAGGACCTGAAGCAGGCTGTAAAATCTGTGACAATATTAATATGTCATTTAGCTGGGTCTTTAAATGTACTATATAGTTGTATTTAAAAAAAAAAAGAAAAAGAAAACAAAAATTTTATCTCCTAATTGGCTAAAATATTGTTTTGCTGATCATTAAACATATATTTAAAGCCAGGCATGGTGGCATACGCCTTTAAACACAGCACTTGGGAGGCAGAGGCAGCTGGATCTCTGTGAGGTCAAGGCAAGCTTGGTCTACAAAGTGAATTCCGGGATAGCCAGGGTTGTTACACAGAGAAACCTTGACTAGAGAAACAAAATAAAACAAAACAAAAATTATTTAAATAATGACTTAAGATTTTAGTACTTTAAAACTTTTGTAGCCAATTTACTTATGAATCATTTATGCAGGGTGCAATTGTAGAGGTCCCGTATCATTCTGAGGATGCAGCAATGAAAAGACCCATACGCCCAGTCCTCTTTGGAAGCTTCTTTTGTGTTTGAGAAGTGTTGCTATGAGAATTAATAAACTATAAGACTATAAGTTGATGCTAGGTCTATAGAATCAAAGCAGGGCAGCATGAGAGAGGACAGGTGCCCAGGCTAGCTTACTGGTGCAGTGTCCCCTCTGAAGGAGCTGAATCAAGAAAGGCGGGACCCAGACATGCTCAGAAGCGGCCACGGCACTTCTGCTACAAAGGCCCCGTTGCATGATGAGTTTGGTGTGTCCAAGTCAGGCTTGGGAAGTGGTGTTAGCTCCTGAGCAGACACAGCAAAAATCTCAGGCAAGAAAGGAGGTGCTAACTGTACACTGTGGACTGAATTTGGAAACACAGAGGGAACAAAGTTTATTCCAACCTTTGAGCCTTCGTAGTTTTCTTGTTCTTGTTTTATAGTCTGCTGTTTGAGTTGGCATTTTACCTGTGGTGATATTGTGTATTGGCTTCAGACATGTTTTTTTTTTTTTTTTTTTTTTATTAAAAAGACCTTTAAGATTCATGCTACATTTTCCCCCCATCTTTTGGGGAGGAGGTAGGATTAAGCCACAGATGGTTTAATGGGCTGGTTTTCCTCCTTCTGACTTGCCTACTGTTGGTATGGTTGCTGTACAGTAAAGGATACCTGTTGGCCTATCTACCCATCTCCCTTGGCCTCCCTTGACATGACTCATCCCCACTAATCTTCCATCCCTAGATTTCTAGGGGGAAGAGAAGACAAGTGGAAGTCATGGCAGGGATGAGTATGGGCGTTGACCCACCAACCCCACAGCTCCCCTGAGTTTTCTTGAGTGTGAGCGGCATGAAATATTAGATAGAAGGATTTATATTGTGGAGATAAACAGATAGAAAAAAAAAGGATGGCCTTGAGAGGGCCTGGAACCTTTTCCAACGGGCCCCCAACTATCTCTGCCCCCAGGGTATTTATAGAGACGCCAAGGGGTAGAGCAAAAGACCTCTCCCCCCCCCCCCCAGCACAGTCAAGTGCAGACCATCTCAGACACCTGCACTCAGGCCCGTGGTCCTAATCATCCTCTATGCAGACCTGCTGGGTAAAGCCATGAAGAACCTGAAAACGGGCTGAGTGGCTTGGGTGCCCATGTGACAGGGAGGGGAACTAGGCCCAGAGAAAGAAACCCTGGTCTAAGCATGAAGGAATCGTGAATAGTGTGGTTCAGACTCTGTGCACCTCAGATAACTCCCCTGTGTCCATCTAGCAAGCTTATCAAGGTCCTTTCCTCCCATGCCGAGCATACCTTGGTGGGTATACAACAGGAGCATAATTAGTGTTGGGTTCTAAAAGGCGGAAGGCCCTGTATTAGTAATTATTTTTCTTGTTACGGAAACAGAACACTAGAAGCAGCAAGGAAGTTAAGGTTTCTTAGGGTTCATGGTTTTTAAGCACAATCCATCCTATAGTGGGGAGGGGAGGCATCTGGTCACATTCGGTCTGGAGTCAAGAAAGAGAGAGAGAGGGAGGGAGAGATGAATGCTGGTAATTAGGTCATTTTCTTCTCTTTAGTTAGTCCAGAATCTCAGTCCTTGACTTGGTGCCACCAAAATCACTCACAAACATTCCCAGAGGCATGTCTCCTTGGCGATTCCAGATGTTATCAAGATGATGATATTAACCATCACAGCTCTGCTAGAATGAGACCCAAGGGACAAACCCAAAGGGATAGGCAAATCAATAGACTCCTCAAAAATCTCCTGGGGGGTAGTCAGGAAAAAGAAGTGAACAAGAAATTTAAAATCCAATCTAGGGGAAGCATGAGGAAACCTGGGTTCCCAGAGAAATGTAGGCCAGTCATGGGCCCCAGGCCTGATTGTCCCCACTGCCCCATCCAGGCCATGATGGCAGCCATGCTATGTATGTAGACAAGATCTTGAGGTTGAGAAGGCTGTCACAGCCTTTGCCACAGACTTTATAGCCTCGGAAGGCAGCCATCAAATGGTCACTGCTCTACAGATAGCAGTTTGGATGATCTGCGTTCAAGTTGGAGAAAATCTGACTCTAAGTGGCTTATGAATTGAGGCCTCATAGTATAGGACACCAAGAAGCAGAGCCTGACCCATGCCCAGCACAAACTCTGGATCTCTTCTTCAGGGCTCATCCTTCCTCTGTATATTGCTTATCATCAGGCCAGCATACTCCATGGCTGCTGGAGTCAACTAGCATCCTTTTCAAGTGCAGCCTGAGAATGGAATGAGAGCTTCCATGAAGGTGAATATCTTAAGACCAATTATGAACTAAGTCTTTGTTTTCTGATTGCTTGGGTCCACTGATGGCATGTAGTCATAGTTACACTGATACTAATCACTAGAGAACTGCCAGGCAACAAATGATTTAAGTCGAATTTCCTGCATGAATATGGAGGGGGAATGGAGAGGACAGGGTTGCTATGATTGGTATAAAAGTAGACTATACTAAATTTCCTTGGAGCTTTGTATGGGATCTACTTTTCTTGAGCCATGCATGAGATTGGAAAGAGTGACTCTAACAGATCCAGGAAGGGGTATATGTTCTGGTTTTACAACTTATGTTGGCCACCATACTATCCTTCCAAGTCTAAACTGGATCCCGCTTTCTCTAGTGAGCCTTCCCCTATTTCTCCAACAAGAAGCAAATGGTGTTATCTCAATATCTTCACGACTGATCACTTAAAGTGACATTTCATTTACCTTATATTCTTTGTAGTTCTTTATTAATACATTTATAGTCTCCTGATCTAAATCCTTAAAATCATAGCATGTATGCCTTCTTTCTCTCTATGTTGCTGTATATTTAATGTATTACCTTGCCCAGGATGGTTTATATTCAATAATAATTTTAAAAAAACCAAAATGCTTATCTGAATGACCTCTATCAAGCAAAAGAATGAGGCATACTTTAACTTGAGCAACAGAGAAAGTGGTCTATTTCATCAATCCTACATTTCTTCCTTCTGATAGACCTCCCTCCCAACTTGCTTTATTAACCTCCCAGGAGACTTTTACATAGTCATATGTGCTCAATCAAATGGTGAGATTCTGAAGCTCATTAAACACTGAGAAACAGAATCTGGAAAAGATACAGAAACTGAAGAGGTAATGAAGAGTTCACAATGGAAGCTGAATATAGTGATGGAGAGGAGGATGCTCCAATCATTTTCAAAGAGATTTTCCAGTTTCATAAGATAACACGCTTGTGCTTGTGTTCAAGCTATAGGTTTTCCAACACATTCCCAGTTTAACATAGCTGACCATTGTTCAATCCAACATCGTTACATTGTTACTGTATATGAAAATGATGACACCATGTTCAGTAGCAAAACGGTTTTGAGTGATTTCTTATAAGATCTCAGTTATCTAGGATGAATTTTGATGATTAATATATTAAAAGTATTGTGAAATTACCTTATATTCCTTCAATAGGAGAAAAGACAGAAAAGATATCTACTCTCTAAACACTTTCTTGTAGGTTAGGATAACAAAGGCTGGCTTAAGTTTTTTTTTTTTTTTTTCCCCCCAATCATTTGAACATGGAGAAGTCTGGTCTCAATAGTGACCCAAACCTTCCGGAGGAACATGTAATGTTTTTCGGCTATGTTCAAATCACTTGACAGGGAGGCTGAGAATACTTACTGTGGGTGTTTGCCAGCTTCCTGTTACTGTAAAAAAAATACCTAAAACACTCAGCTCACAGTTGCGGAGGTCTCAGTTGGCCCTGCCGTTTGGTCCTGTGGCGAGGCAGCATGTCATACGGAGGAGCACATGGCACAGTGGAGTGCTCACATCCTGGCCAGAAAACAAGTAGAAACAGGAAGTCCCTGGGGTTCTAATGTCCCCTTCAAGATGGTACCTTTGTGACTTAGCTTTCTCTCATTAGGGCCCATCTTTTAGAGGTTTCTTCATCTGTCCTTAGTGCCAGGGCCAGGACAACACCTCTGATACAAAGCCTCCAAGGGCAGTGGTTCTAATGCTGCCACCCTTTAATACAGTTCCTCATGTGGTAGTGACCTCCCAACCACAAAATTATTTTCATTGCCACTTCATAACTGTAATTATGCTACTGCTATGAATCGTAATGTAAATATCTGATAGGCAGGATATCTGATATTTGACCCCCACAGAAGTCACGACCCACAGGTTGAGAACCACTGCTCCAGGGCATGCTTTTCCAAACAACAACCATGTCACTGGACTCAAACTGAAATTTTAATTCAAGCCTTTCCCAGCCTTCTAAGTAAGTAGCTACTGAATTCTTCTGCAGACCAGCTGTAAGAACAAGGGAAGGGGAAGAGAAAGTCATGCAGAAGTGGGGTATTTTAAAAAACAACAGCATTAAAAATGGCCTTGACTTGGCTTAACGGCAAATATTTCTAAAACATTTGTTTTATTAATTATTAATTAATATTGTTGTATTAAAGATTCACTATCACCCACCCACACACACACACACACACACACTCACACACACAAATTCTGATTTGGAAATAGAGAATGTGGCACCTGGTGGCTTATCTATAATACAGGCCACCTTACTCAGCTGACTTTGAGAGATAATAGAATGCTGTGGTCATGGGGAGCCACAGGCCTGTCTGAGTCCAAGTTCCACTCCTGGGCCACATGACCTTGAGACGTTACCTAGCTCTTTCCAGCTTCAATGTCCATGTCTGTGAAATGACAGCAGTGATAACAGATCTGACTGTGCAGGGTGGCTTGGAGATGAAATGCTGTAATCGGTGTGAACCTGCCAGCAAAGGACCTGGGAAGTACCGCACTTTCTGCAAGTGTGAGTTACTACAATCAGGAGCAGAGAGCCAGCCTGCCTTTGGCTGAACTCTCCATCTTCTGACCCAGAGTGTCAGCTCATAACACAATGCTCTGTAGACAAAAAAAAAAAAAAAAAAAAATAAGGCTACTTACTCCCCTCACTGCCATTTGGGTTGCTCTGGGATGGTTGGTGTCAAAAGAGATGAAAATAATAATGTATCAATTTACATAACATTATCCTTATTTTCTTTCTTCCCTCAGAAATGCTCTGGTATTATCGAATTAGTCGCATTTTGAAGATGACATCCACCAGAACTAATCAAACACAACCATTTTTATTCCTTGATAGCGCCCTGGATTCCCTCCCATTAATGTAACAGCTGCACTATTTTAGAGCAGGCTGGGAACACTCACGCAGCAGATTCAGTGCTGGGTGACTGCAATCATGACTGTTTACTGAATATTAATATTCTCTGTGTGTGGGTGGTTTGGCTTTCAAATTAATGCCAATACCCATTCATTGCAGAGAATCATGTCTGCAGAGGGACAGGCATTCTTCTCTAGTTCAAAATGCAGCTCTCCTCAGCTGTCTGCTGGGCTTTTAACCTTAGCACTCACAAGATGTCCAATATATGCATTCAAAGAGAGTGATTGATAGCACAGACCTCTGGGGGCACTAATACATAATAAATACACGTATGTTGCTTTTGTCCATTCCCTGGCAAACAACTCCTAGAGCCTTTGACTCTGGGGAGCGATACAAGTCTTTTGTATGATCTTGGAATAAATAAGGTGGCTGGGAACTCCTGAGTGGCTTCAGCATGGGGACCAGTCACAGGAAAAGTCAAAGCATGGTTTGAGAGTTAGAACTTTCCTGCCCACAACCGCCAGGGCGCTGAAAGGCTGAAGACTGAATTGATGATCACCAACAGCTAATGGATGTAATCAGCAAGTCATCCCAGGTAGCGAAGCTTCCAGAAACATTCCAAAGGAATGTTTGGGGAGTTCCATGGAGGTTCTCAGGGCTGGCAGCAGGAGAGCACAAGGACTCCATATCCCAGTGCTCTGCCCCACGCTACTCATCTACTTCTGGCTGTTTGTCTCTATCTTTTCTCAGAACCTTTTGCTATTTATTTATCTATTATGTTGATACATCTATACCTGCTTGTCTGAATGCGCATCATGTGCTTGTAGTGTCCAGGGAGGCCAGGAGAGGACCTCAGATCCCCTGGAATTTGGAGGTACTGGTATTTGTGAGCTCCCTGATGTAGATACTGGAAACAGAACCCCAATTCTCTCTGCATCAAGTGCTCTTAACCACTGAGCCATCTCTCTAGCCTCTTGCGTCCTTTATCAAGAACCCATAATTCCAGTGTTTCCTGAGTTCTGTGAACCACTCTAGCAGATTAATCAGCTCTAAGGAGTAGTTCACAGACATGCTAAGCATAGCTGCTCTGAAGCACGGGGTTATACCTGTATCCGAGGTGGTGGCCACCTGCTAGGACAGATCCATGATCCCACTGGGTCTGAGGCTATGTTCAGGAGAGTGTTGTCAGAACTGAATGGCATTGGAGGATGCAGACTCGTGTTCCCTGGAGAATCTGCCTGCCGGAGGATTGCTTTGATTTGGCATGTGGAGGGCGGAGGGGGGGGGGACACCCACACACCTGGTGTCAGAGGTAGCAAGTGACTGTGTGAACAGCAAGCAAAGGAAAGCTGAGGACAGACGTCATAGTATCTGGAAGCAGTGTAATCGTCCAACAGGGGATTCCTGTTTGCATTCTGCCACCGTATCTGATGTGTCCTGCACATTTAAAAGTCCTCTGTGTTGAGACATTGCTGACAGTGGTATTTCTCTTGCATACAAATGTCACAGAGAAGACAGGTGTGAAACCAAATGCCCTTGCCTCCCTGCTTCCTCTCTTGGCTCCATCTCCATGACTCTAACGGTGTCTGCATGACAAATGGAAACCTCATCATTTACATATTTTTTTATACATGATAGAAAACAGCTCAACCTTGGGTATTATTTGGACTAACATTTCAGACATTTGCCTGAATTGAAGATTGAGATTTTTTTTCTTCTTATCTGAGTATCTTAGTGGATTCTGCCCTGACTCTGTATTTGTGTGTGTGTCCTTCAAATAGTACAAAAGTAATTGAATAGAAGACCATCAACTGATCTCCCTTATAAAAATCCAATATATTCTCTTGGGAATTAAAACTATTTTCACATTTTTAATCCAACTGCTGGTTACTACTACTAATCATTACAGTGTCCCTCTGATTAAAAAAAAAATATATGCTTTATAGCTTGTTTCTCTCTTCTGAGTGTGAATATGGCTTTGTCTGCCTTCCTTCCTTCCTTCCTTTCTTTCTCCCTTTTTCCTAGACAGAATCTCACTATGTAGCACAGGACTGAACTTATAAACAAACCCCTTGCCTCTGTTTCTTCCTGAGTACTCACTACAGGCAAGAATCATGACACCTAGTGCTAATGGCATGTTCTTATCAAAAATTCAAATTATTTCTAGAGAAAAAGCACAACTTAGACAGCAGACATTGCTTAACCTCTCACCTTCTCAAGACAGCCATCCTTATTTTGCTGGACATCCTTACAATCTACTCTCTGTATAAGCACGTGTACTGTGACTCTAGACAAAGCCCTAGGACCTGGTGTGTCAGTCAGCAGCATTTTGGACATTTTCCCATGGCCACTGATCCAGCACAATTCCTGTGATTTATATTAGATCTTTCTTCTGGATGAGAGTGAGAATATATGTGGGACCATGTCAAAACATACACATCAGGAAAAGAGCATTGCTGGCATACATCACCATATTGCATAACGGCATAGTCTTACTGTTTCTTCATTGATGATTATTTTCAATACTTCACAATTATCTTTGTTGGGTCTTTTTTTTTTTTTTAGAGCTTTTCAATGTTTTTAGACTTCTCTTTGGATACTACTTTATCTTCATCTTGGCTCTTATCTTTAATCTAAATACCTTACACTGAGAAAGTGAATCTGACTATGTTGGGTCTGATTGTTTGGACTTTTTTTGCTTGTTTTTTTTTTTTTTTTGGAGCTGAGGATCGAACCCAGAGCCTTGCGCTTGCTAGGCAAGTACTCTACCACTGAGCTAAATCCCCAACCCAGTCTGATTGTTTTTTAATATTTTGATACCTTGAATTATGAGGATGGGAGGCCAGGGGATGAAAAGGTGGTACAGAGGTTAAAAGTTCTGACTGCTCTTCCAGAGGAAATACTACTCAGACTCCCCTGTAATCCTTTCCACAGGTCAGTGAGCTTAAGACCTAATATACTCCAATGACTCACTATTATTTGATGGCCCTCAGAAGTAAACTTTAGTATGTAAAGAAGTTATTCTAAGTTAAAGGGCCAACCAGACTAGTTAGACCAAAATTCATTTCCAAAAGCTTAGAGACCATTCAAATCTGCATTTTAATGCCTTACATTTAGGAAGATTCATTCTTTTGGAAAACACTTTTATGTCAAGCAGTCATGACCTTAACTCTTCCAGGAGGACAGACAGGGCAGGCATGAAGATCATTAATGTTAATTCATCAATGCTCAAGGGTTAAGTCAGTAGACTCTGAGATACACATTGCCGTCCAAGGAGGGCCAACTGTGATTCATGGCACCAGCAGAATACTGATGCTTTAAAAATAGGCAGAAATTTGCTGTTGATGTCTTGATTGCCAGTTGAGTCAAATCTATTCTGCACAGCTAAACCAGCTTCTAGATGATACCAGAAGCTAAGTAGAAGTTCTAATCACAGCTGACTTGAAGTGAGGGGATCTGAGTTCAACCCTGATCTAACTTTGAATATTTCACCCGCACCTCAGAATAGCTACACTGGATTTAAATCAGAAATGCAGGCTACTGTATCCAGCTCACAGAGTTTTGCAAATGTTCACAGTTATATGAAAGACTTTGGTAGGCTGGGGATGAACCTTGGTGGTAGAGTGCTTGCCAGGCATACACAGTCATTGCAAAGACATCAGCACACAGTAGATCTTCAAAGAGTGTGTCCCTTTCATGATTTAAACCCTCCCAAAGAAAACCAGAAACAGTTAAGCCATCCAGCTTTGCCTAACTTTTACTTCTTGGAGAACATAACAAATACTCTCTTAAGAAACAAGCTCTTGGTCTGGGGAGACAGCTCAGTGAACCAGAACACTTTCTGTTTGAGATGGTCAGGGTGAAAACTTCCTGCCTTACATTGCTTTGGTGAGACAAATATTTTGTCACAGCCATGAGAAAATAACTGAGACTTTCATTCAGAAGCCTCCGTGACAGTGTTGGGATCCTGGTTGTGAATGTTGGGTTCCTGGTTGTGAATGTTGGGTTCCTGATTGTGAATGTTGGGTTCTGGGTTGTGAATCACAATGTTTCCAAAGCTCAATGATTGTCACTGTAGATCCTTTATTGAAGAGGAGGACCTGGAAGATCAAAGGACACAGAATGGGAATGAGCTTGAGTACTGCCTCGGGGGTTTGTCGAGGGTCACACTGTCTCGGTTGGTAATGGGATCATTTCACTCCTTATCGGTTGTTAGAACTCTCTCATTCAAAATAAAGCAACTGAAGAAACAGATGCTAGCTCTGCAAACAATGGAATCTGCTGATGAGTATCAGACTATCTTTTCTCTTGGGGATATGCAAAAGTAACAACAGGTTACTTCGCCAAGAGTTTCTCACTGCCTATCTACTGAAGACATCTCCCAATTTTTCCATGGTGCTTCTAAAACTGTTTCTTATTGGTTTTCATCTCTAACATCCTTTCCTAACCTCCTCCCTTTCCTTTTGCAAGAACATATTAAAGAGATGAAATACTTCAGTTTTTAAGACTTATAGATTCTCAAAGAAAAAATGGTGGCCATTTACTCAAGTCTCTTATTCTCAATGAGAAGAGCATAAGAAACAGAATTAAATTGGTCCTCAGACCAGTGTGTTTCCAACTGAGTTCATTTGTGAAGTAACCGTGAAGTTACCCATGGTTAGTTTTTACATTAGATGAACTGAGTGTTTCCTGTTTGTTTAAGGATAGAAAGGGAGCAAGGGTCCGCTTGCTGTCTATCCTGTGCTGTGACGTCTGGTCTGGGACAGTGTTCATCTCCTGAATTCTCATGCCTGCTTCAGCTGTTAGAACCTGAACCTTCAACTGATGGACTTGTCTACACCGATCAAACAAACAAACAAACAAACAAACAAACAAACAAAATCTGATTAAGTAGCTGACTGTCCCACCTAACCCACTAAAGTCCACTGTGTTCACTTTCAAAGTGAAAGACATCATCTGTGATTTCTATCTTCACTGGCCAGCCATGGGAGACGGAATGTGGAAATTGAAGTCCACATCACAGTGTTTGACGAGCCGCTTTCAAACTATTGCTTCTCACAGAATGTTGGAATTATTTATTTGTTTATTATATTGAGGATCGAACCTAGGGTTTTAAACATGCAGTTTGCAGCAGGGTTACACTACCAGCTCAGAACTAATTCTAGGGGTTTTTTTTTTGTTTGTTTGTTTTAGGTTTTTTGTTCAACCTCAGTGTGTTGTGTATTTAAGAAAGGTCTTATTTTAAAACTATGGTTTTCATTAAAACTATCATTTATCTCTTTCTATATTTATTTTATTTTGCAGCCAATTGTGACATTTTCGATTCATATCATAGGAAGATAAATTCACTTTGGAAAGATAAATGTCACATTTTAATGAAAGCCAGCTTATGGTTTCGGGGGGGGGATGGGGGGAAGTGGTCCTAAAGAGGGACCAAACAGGTGTACATCTTGACATTTCTCATTCAAATCAACCACAGTGTAAGCTTTCCCAGTCTTTCTTAATACTGGAGGAGTTGCCCTGAAAATTCCATCATGAAGATGAGCTAAATACCTTTGGGAGTTCATGGACCCCCATAAACGAAGTCCAGAGGAGAACTTCCCAACACAATAAAAACTTGCAGTGAAAATGAAAATACATGAGAGCTGGAATGTGGAGGGCTCTGTAGAGAAAGAGGCCGTCCAAGCCTGGCCTGTGATGTAGGGAAGCTGGGGTGATGGATGTGGAGATGGTGAAAGGTAAGCCCAAGGCTCAAGCCACAGCTTCCAGGTTCCAAGAATTTCATCTCCTCATGGCGGGGAAGTGGGGGGAGCATGTCAAGTTGAACTCCGCTGCTTGGTGAACTTCTGTTTTCTCATAGTGAGCCTGGCTTTTAACGGCTGAGCCACCTCCCCAGCCTGAACTTCTATTTTTTTTTATGTACACACTTACACAATTCACACAAGGGCCATTTTCTTCTTTTTGACTGCCCAGCTGCTACTCTTCATCCCTAGGTCTGGGGAGTTTGTTCTACAGCTAGTCACGGTAGAAGCAGAACTTACCCACCACTCGCAACAGAAAGGAGCAGGTAGTTCTTACTGTGTCCAAGGAACAAAACTCAGGTCACTCCTCACTGTGGGTGCTCACTTAGGTCTAAGAGCCTGACCAGTCCCTGCAAATCGGAATTGACTGCAGCTGCATAGACTACAGCACCCATGGACTAGGGGTGGCAGGGCAGGGGAAGCTGACTGCATTCAGCAGCTGCTGCTGGTAGTGTTGCTGTGACCAGTGATTCACATTAGCTGGGGGCAGCATTCCTCTAAACCAGTACTTCTCAATGTATGGCTCATGACCCCTTTGGCAAACTTCTATCTCCAAAAAAAATATTTACATTACAATTCATAACAGTAGCAAAATTACAGTTATCAAGTAGCAAAGAAAATAACTGTATGGTTGGGGGTCACCCCAACATTGAGGAACTGTTTTAAAGGGGCAGAGATTTAAGGAAGGGTGAGGACCACTGCTCAAGACCCACCTTGATGAAGAAGTCTCAATGCCCTGTGTCTTTTAGTTCCTGTCTGGATTTCAAGACCCACCTTCCCACTCAGAGATCTGAAAACTTATGAATACAGAATGTGTACCTACCAAACCAGTGTATTAAAATATAGTACAGTGCCTTACCTGTAGTAGGACATTCAGGAATGATTCCCGGATGTATGCATATACAAAATCACAATCAAATTAGATCTTGGGGAAGTTATCTGAATCTATTTCTTAAAGTATACATATGTGACCACCCATTCTCCCCAATGGTTGCACCATTGACAGCACAGTAAATGATACATGCAATGATTTCATGTCAAATACATTCCATTCACACTTAAGGGGTTCTAAAGGGGGAATCTTATCTATTTATTGTACCTTTTCAAAATATAATCTTCCCCATCATTTCTCTGTGATATTGATTTGTATTTTTTAAAGCAGGGCACATAAAGATTGCCATCATCAACTAAGTTGACCATTGCAATTCTCTCCAGAGCCCTGGCTATTTTAGACCCTGTCTGCCTTCCTCTTGGCTCCCTAACACGCCAGTGACATGTGATCTTGGTGTGTATCAGCACATAACCAAGCAACTGAAATGGATACATTAAACAGTAGTCCTACAAGGTCAGCCAGATGCTGTATTTTCAAATACGGTACTGTATTTGGCTACCTGCAATATCTGGATGGTAAGACCAACACACACTTTCAGTTGTCACAACGAGCAGCCTCAAATGCCCTCAATGGTCACCCCAGGCCAGTGTTGCTGGCATGTCATTGACACAGTGCCTGAGATTCTCAGCCAGAAGAGAGCAGGTCCTGAGTTATATTTGAAAAGCTCTGTGGAAGCAAGCTATGGGGGAGATGGCTATGGGAGGGATTTGAGGGAGAAGACATGATAAGACAATCAGCCAATGACCTATCTATCATCTTCCCAGAAAAGTTTCTCAACCTCCTAAGACTTGGGTATCTTCATGGATAATCTGGACCGTATAAGAATGCTTATCTAATACAGGCCCGTGGGTGTTATGTATGAGCCTAGCTATAAACCCCAGTGTCAGGAACACCTGCAATGCCCATAATTACTAGCTCTTATGATTATTGCATTTCTACTAGAGCACGCACAGTTCATCCACAGTTCATGAAATGATTTAAAACTAGGCCGGGAGCACATACGTCATGAATAACAAGAATATAATTTCTTCTTTCTTTTCTGACCCCCCCCCCAACCATGACCTTTTGAAACAGGCGATTGCCATGAATTTATAGAGACCTTAACCTATAGAAAAGTAGGCACACATTAACCTGTAGAAAAGTTAGCTGCTAGACAGATTGGGTTAGAATTCCATCACATAGAAGTTATTCTTTCATTATCTTCCTAAGGACGCCAAGATTTTTGAATGGGTATTAGCCCTTCCACCCAACAACCCACAAGCTTCACAGGAACTGACCAAGATAATGGACATGATGGACCAATAGAAAGATATCCCATCCTCCTTGACAAGTAATCAAGTAATCGAATTCCATAATTAAGACTTCAACTAAATGGGGCACTAGGATTGGTCCCCCTTCTTTTTAAATAGCCAATATTAGGAAGGCTCAAGAGATGTCTGGAATCTTCCTCCGTTGCTCTCGCACCTTATATTTTGAGGAAGTACCCTTCAATCACACTTGGAGGTCACCAACATGGCTGTTCTCACCAGTCAGCTTATCCAAGGAATGCCCTGTTGCGGACAGGTTGCTATACCTACCCTGCATGTGGGTGGCCTCTGGGAATCTGAACTCCAATCCTCTCATTGATTGGCAAGTGCTTTAACCATCTAGCCATCTCTCCAGGTTCCTGAATTAAAAAACAACAACAACAACAACAACAACAACAACAACAACAAAATATCAGGGTGTCTTGCAGCCTAGGATGGTCTCAGCTTGCTTTGTAGCCATGCCTGTGTGACCTTGAGCTTCTGAACTCTAAGCACATGTATGCAGCAGCTTACCCGATTGTATGTGGTGTTGGTGACCAAAACCCATGACTCCATTCATGCTAGATAAGCACTCTGCCATCTGACCTACATCTTCAGACCCTCTCTGATTTTTTATGTGAGTATTCATAAGTATAGATTTCCCTCTGAACATTACCTTTTCTATATCCCCAAACTTCTAGTTATTTGGATTTTCATTTTCAATTTGAGTCTAAGAATCTCTTAGTTTCTTTCCTGATGTCTTCTACCTCATAGTCTTAGTTAGGGTTTCTGTTGCTGTGAAGAGACACCACGACTAAAGCAACTCTTACAAAGGAAAACATTTAATTGGGGTGGCTCGCTTACAGTTTCAGAGGTTCAGTCCATTGCCATCATGGTGGGACATGGTGATGTGCAGGCAGACATGGTGGGGAGCATGGCAGTATGCATGGCAAGCATGGTGCTTGATCAGAAGGCAACAGAAATTGGTTTCCGACACTGGGCCATATGGAAATCTCAAATCCCCACAGTGACACACTTCCTTCAACAAGGCCATACCTACTCCAACATATCCACACCTCTTAATAGTGCCACTCGTTATGAGCTTATGGGGGCCAGTAACAATTAAAGTACCACACTCAGTGATCTCTCAAAAGGGTCTTATTCAAGATCTATGTAAGCAACTTCTTGCTATTTTGTTTTTTCATGTTAGTCTATTAAGTTCTGATAAGATACAATACATTATTTTTTTTCATTTTGCTGAGACATGCTTTATGGCCTAAAATGTTATCTAATTTAGAGAATGTTTATGGAGTTTCCAAGAAGACTGTGCATTCCACAGTTGTTAGATACAATATTCCATACATATTCCTTAAGTACACTTTTTTTTCCATCAGTTGGTGTAACTCTGAAGTTGACTTGGTGATCTGGATGGCCTATCCATTTGAGAACAGGATAGTGATGTCACTTACTGTTAGTGTATCTTAATCTATCTCATGTCTTTATTTTATGTAATTGAATGTACCAACATTCAATGTAAGTGTATTTATAATTGTAATATATTCTTTTGTTTTTGGGGTTTTTTTTTTTTTTTTGAAATTTTGTGTGTGTGTGCGCTCTTCGAGTGTAGTGACCAAAGTTAATTCCTGTCATCTTGTTGGAGCCTGAAAAAAACAGACTCTGAGTGAACTCTGACTGGAACTGCAGTGCTGACCTGGAAGTTCCAGGTGGTTGTGATCTGCTGATATGTACAGGCATCTTTCTTCCTCTTAAATGGGCAGTCGTCTCTAAAGTATTTTTCCTCCATGCCTGCTTCGGATCATGAGTTGCTTCAGATTGTGCTTATCACAGAAGGTTTTTATTTCTGGGTTAATTTGAAGTCTTGGTTGTCAGATGCTTGGTTCCTGCGCTCAAGGCGCATCGATCCATGCTCTTCCCACTTTAAGGGTTTCTGCTGAGAGGGCTTGGGTTATTCTTATAGGTTTGCCTTTGTAAGTAAAAGGACTGCGTTTACTTGAGAGAGCAACGATTCTGGAGACTAGAAGTCATAACAACACACTTGGACACTTCCTATTTCCACGGCATGATTGACCAAGGCACCAGCTGCTTCTTCTTGGCTTTTGCTCTCCAAGTTTGTGGATCCTAAAGCAGACTATGACAGATGAGTCTCTCTCTCTCTCTCTCTCTCTCTCTCTCTCTCTCTCTCTCTCTCTCTCTCCCTCCCTCCCCCTCTCCCCCTCCTCTCTTTCTCTGTCTCCCTCCCACTGTCTCTCTCTCCCTCCCTCTCTCTCTGTCTCTTTGTCTCTCTGTCTCTCTCCCTCTCCCCCCCCTCTCTCCCTCACCCCCCCTCTCTCTGTCTCCCTTATGTCAGAGTTCACTCAGAGTCTGTTTTTTTCAGGCTCCCCAGCTCCCTGCCTATCTCTGTCTGCACTTGCATTTCACCCTTGAAATCCCAACCTATATAATTACATCTAGGCATCTGCTGCCTGCAGGACCACATTTAACACGAAAGTTTTCTTGGAAGCTACTGGGAAATATGTCTCTGTGCTCCACAGAGTTAAGCAGCAAGGAAAATGTTCTTGATTTCTCTGCATTTCATGAATGCCTCTGAAATTCTAGGCCCACTCTTCTGTTCTCTTGATGAAAGTTCTCTTCTCTGTGTTAAACAATCCTTAGACTCTTCTGTCTCTTTATAACACATAGTTTTTTAAAATCTTTTTACCATTCTGAGGGTACCTAGAAATTAAAACAATTAAGTAGAGGAAAAATACAGTGAGAATGTGTTTTATATGCCTTGAGAGTTCTCTTTCTCATATATAAAAATATGTATACACACACACACACACACACACACACACACACATATAGCCATCTTCATATATTTAAAAGACTGACACATAGAATGTAACTGACAGAAGTTTTTGTAAATGGAACAGTAAAAAAAAAACAAAAAAACAAAAAACAAAAAACCTCAGGTCCTGGAGCTATACTGAGCTCTAATCCCAACTGGCTTCTTGCAAGCTGTGTGTATTAGAGATGTTTAATTAACTTCTCCTTAGTTCAGTTCTGTCTTATGTAGTGTTTATTAACTTTGTGACATTCTATAAACTGCCTGGAAAAGTACTTAAAGGAATCTGGTCATTCAGAAAGTGCCAATAAAATGTCAAGCAATTAAGTATTTCCGGGCATGGGTCAACATCTGACCATGCTCATCAGAGAGCAGAACCGAGACTGAAGTTCAGCATTTTAAAGTAAGAGTTTAATGTAAATAGTTAAGTAACTATCTACTGTAATAGTTAGATACTGGACAAATGTCTATCTAAGAATGGTAGTAGTTTGCAAAAAGTAGGACTACTGGCTTTGGCCAGGTGTAATGGTTTGAAAGAAAATGGCCCCCAAAGGGAGTAGCACTATTGTGTAGGTGTGATCCTGTCAGAGGAAGTGTGTCACTGTGGAGCGGGCTTTGAGGTCTCTTTTCCCAAGCTTCAGTCAGTGTGACAGTCAGTCAGCTGACTTCCTGTTGCCTCCAAGTCAAGATGTAGGACTCTCAGCTCCTACTCCAGCATCATGACTGCCTGCAGGCCGCCATGCTCCCCGCCATGATGATAATAGACTGAACCTCTGCAACTGTGAGTCCCCAGTGAAACGTTTCCTTTATAAGAGCTGCTATTGTCGTGGTGCCTCTTCATAGCAATAGAAACCCTAACTAAGACACCAGGTATGTGTTGGAGACAATGGGTTTACTAAACAGTCTTTGAACTCTCCGATCTCAGGAATATATTCCTTAATTTGAAGACCGAAGAGTCACATGAGGCTAGATGTAAGGCTGGTAAATTTTCTGTATAAGGGCCAGGTAATTGTCCCCTGAGGCTTCAGGGCCACACAGGTTGTGTTCCACTTAACTTTGCCTCTGTAGAGTGAAGACAGCCATATACAGTGTTTATACGAGTAGTGATGGTTGCATTCAAATTTCATTTTATTTATAGACATCGAGATGTTAGTTCCATATAATTTTCTTGTCACCAATTGTTATGCTTCCCTTAATTTTTGAACCACTGAAAAACACAAATTGTATCATGATCCCTCGAGCTCTGGCTGAGCCTACAAGCCATGGCTTGGTGCCTTCTCTGCTAAATGAAGCAAAGAGCAAGAGAGGCTTTTGGTGATGGGAGAGATGTTAAGTGCTGTGGGGCATTCCATGACAAGCAAACCTCTCAGAGGACTCTGTCGAAGCCTCTCTGGACTCCCATCATGCAAAGGAAGTTCTCAGCACAAGAAAAAGCAGAACTTGCTCTGAATTGGGGCTGTGTGTAACTATGACAGTCTTGTTGGGCTTATTTTATCTGACCTGGCTCTGAGACATTCCCATCCTCATCTTCATAATCTTGCACATTGATTCCATAATCAGCTGACAATCTTTGACTCTTTGTCTTCTAACTTATTTGAAGGATGTCTCCTTGGAATTTTTGTATAATTCTCAATTCTTCCCTTTTCCTTCTCAGAAATGACTATCCCAAAAGAAGACAGAGTCTATTCTATGAAAGTCTCTACTGCTTTTATAAAAAAAAGGGGGGGGGCTGATGACATCATACTCTGTTACACTTAATAGCTGTCAGAAGTAGCATGGCCTCCAAGGACCTCTGAGTGACCCTGGTCGCCCAGTGACGTGGATCCAGAAACTACATTGGGGTCCCTGTAATAGGGCTACTACTCCAGGCTCTGCACCCTTCCATCTGCCTATCAGGAATCTCTTTCTTTTGTCTGTTGTACATTAAAAAAAAAATCAAAACACCGAATCTTGCCCTTTATCTTGCTTAACTACAAGTGAAAGCAAATTCAAAATAAAAGTGGTTTTGTTTTGAGCAAGACGGACACGGGTTTTTCTCTCAGTTAAGTGAAACCAGGTGTTGTAAGAGGCCCTCACTGCTGCAGCCATTTCCCAAACTCCTCAAGGGTCTAGCTTGTTGCTGGGTTTTCTACCGCCCCGTCCCTGTGTATTCTGGTCCTCAAGGTGTTGATGGTAGACGCTGCAGACAGAGAGAACTCATGGAGTCGCATGGTTACATCAGAGGCTTCCAGATTCCTGCTTACTTATTGTCTGCCAGCCATTTAGTCACAAGACCTGAGCACAGAGAGGTAGAAAACAAGATTGCCTCAAAGATGAACATGTCTTTGTGTGTGTGGAAAACCAAACCTTAAGCCAGGTGGCAGTGATGCACGCCTTTAAACCCCAGTACTCGAGAGGCAGAGCCAGGCGGATCTCTGTGAGTTTGAGGCCAGACTGGTCTACAGAGTGAGATCCAGGACAAGCTCCAAAGCTACAACAGAGAAACCCTGTCTTGAAAAAAAAAAAGAAAGAAAAAGAAAGAAAGAAAGGAAGGAAGGAAGGAAGGAAGGAAGGAAGAAAGAAAGAAAGAAAGAAAGAAAGAAAGAAAGAAAGAAAGAAAAGAAAGCCCAAACTTTATTTGAAAATAGAAGCATCCCACTAGCCAGGGGACCCCTTTCTGGGAAGAAAGTTGTGTACTCCAGAAAGACAAAGCTCAGGAGAAACAGTTGGTGCCTCTGGCATGAAATGTTACTAATTGTCAATGTCCCCAAAGAATTCCCCTCTGCTTTAATCATTTTTATATACCTTTTCCTTGCAGACCTCAGGGAGAATCCAGTTCACATGGGTTTCTGCCTCCCCAAATTTACATTCACAAATAGGGGTATTAAGTATGTATGTTCTTGTATTGAGAGGGAATGTTTGAAATTTCTTGTACGTAAGCTATCTATAAACTAATATACATTATTTTCTTGTTCCTCTAACCTCTAAGGTAGTCCTAAAATCCTTCTGGAATTGCCCATTTTTATCTAAATGTAATATCCATTGTTTTCTTACTATATATTTTAAAAGTGGTTAGCACTTTTGAGATACTGAACTTTGGATTAAAAATATTTTTTATAGGAACTACCAAGGCCTTATCTTTGGGTATAAAGTACAGTGTAGTGAGGAAATCTGTCCAATACATCTGGACACCATTAAGTCCACATCGCTCTGATAGGGTCAGGTGAAGAGGTAAGGGTATGATTGATGCATTCCGATAAAGGAAGCTGTCATAGACAGTGCTGATGTTGTGGTCTGACTTCTCTGGTGGCTTGTTAGCAGTGAGAGAAGGGGTTAATTTCTTAGCCTTCCATTTCTATGTTGTTATTAAAACACAGCTTATCATCCCAAAGCGTGTAACATACCCCTGATTCTTGTAGAAAATTGAATGCATCCTTCACTGGAGCTTAGCGTCAGGCTTCTCTTTAATGCCCTCTTCTCTGAAATTTCCCTCAGATGAACAGTGTAGAGAATGACTCAAAACCTTGAGTCTCTGCAACCAGACTGTGGACTATTGATGGCAGTGGTGAAGACAGTGCCTTCAGATCCCCACATCAATGATAATTAGAAATATTTTCTTAAGACTTGTGTTCTTAAGTCTTGTGGGGGAAAAAAAGTTCCCATATCAGTCCACATTCTTTAACATAGAATGCAAGTTTTAATCAATATGTACTAAGTATATAGTAAGCCTATCTTATAGCAGAAAACATCCATTTTTTTTTTGTTTGTTTGTTTGTTTTAGCTTTTTGAGACAGGGTTTCTCTGTGTAGCTTTGCCCCTTTCCTGGATCTCACTCGGTAGACCAGGCTGGCCTTGAACTCACAAAGATCCGCCTGGCTCTGCCTCCCGAGTGCTGGGATTAAAGGCGTGTGCCACCACCGCCTGGCCCATCCATTATTTATTTACTTATTTTTTTATCTTTAGTTGAAGCCAAAACATACAGACAAGACTGCAAAGTGGTTTTTAAACTAATTATAACCGTTTGTACTGCCTAGTTTCCTGTCAACTTGACACAAGCTTTTCAGCAGAGAGGAGGGAGCCTCAGTTGAGAATAAAATCTCTGTAAGATTTCATTGTAAAGCATTTTCTTAATTATTGACTGATGGGGGAGGGCCCAGCCCATGGTGGGTGGTGCCACCCCTGGGCTGGTGGTCCTGGGTTCTGTAAGAAAGCAGGTTGAGCAAGCCATGAGGAGCAAGCCAGTAAGCAGCACCCCTCCATGGCCTCTGCATCTGCTCCTGTCTCCAGGTTCCTGCCCTGTTTGAGTTCCTGCCCTGACTGCCTTTGATGATGAACAGTGATGTGGAGGGGTAAGCCAAATAAACCCTTTCCTCCCCAAGTTGCTTTGGTCATGGTGTTTCATCACAGCAATAGAAACCTATGTAATTTTCTTTATACTGTATTTTTTCTTTATCATCTAGCTATCATTTATTTCTATCGATCTGTCTGTTTTTCTAAGCTACACATCGACATATTTTACTAAAAAACAAACAACCAAAAAAAAAAAAAAAAAAACCCTCTTCTCCAAACCAAGACATTAGGGTTCCTTTGACAGACTTCTCCAAGCCAAGATATTAGGGTTCCTTTGACAGACTTCTCCAAGCCAAGATATTAGGGTTCCTTTGGTAGACTGCTCCAAGCCAAGATATTAGGGTTCCTTTTGACACACTGCTCCCATTTCATCCCAGTATAATTCCAGACACACCTACAATTCCTGTCTTGTCTCTACAGGCGACCACCACAGAATTTTGCAGCTCAGCTGCCCTTGAGTTCAGAAGTTTTTAGCTCCGGAGCTGTCTTCCTGGAGGCGGGGTCTCTCTCCTGGAGGCGGGGTCTCTTTCCTGGAGGCGGGGTCTCTCTCCTGGAGGCGGGGTCTCTTTCCTGGAGGCGGGGTCTCTTTCCTGGAGGCGGGGTCTCTCTCCTGGAGGCGGGGTCTCTTTCCTGGAGGCGGGGTCTCTCTCCTGGAGGCTGGGTCTGTCTCTCTCTCCTGGAGGCAGGGTCTCTCTCCTGGCCCCAGGCAGGCTCTGAACTGAGCTAAGTCTCAGATACTAATCAATGGCTCTGCCTTTCTATGAAACTGTAGAGACGTGATTCACAAACACATGGAAAGATTTTAATTAACGTACTCTCTCCCACCAGGCATAAGACCTGTGCATCGTGACAAGCACGGCTTGGTCCTGGAAAGCTGACTCGGGTGACAAGGAAGTGAAGAAGCGACAGACGCACAGACACATACACAGAAAAGCCTGAATCTGGTGCCATGTGCTCAGTACACAACAACCCAGGCGTGTTCGGTCCTCTCAGCACAAAGCGGGAGGACTCAGCTAGTCTCGGCAGGAAATCTCTGTGGGCAATCAGGTCGCAGTTGTCTGGGAGGAGGAATCTGTGGTTGCTAGCTTTTGCACACACCGACATCTGCACTCAGACCAAAGGAACACTTTGCCATCCCTCTGAGCCTCATACACTCTCATGGGCCTTGGGGTCCTTGACGTGGCCCGCCCAGCCCATGTCAAACAATGCACATTAAGTCACAGCTTTATCTGTTCTTTACACTTTCACCCAGGGCTTCCTTGGCTCCCCAACACCTGGGCAGGCTGTGCTGCTGCTGCTGCTGGAATTCAAATAACCAGAAACCATCAGGCGAGATATCGGGTGCGCGTTTGGAGTCCCCATCTCGGCATGCGAGAAGCATTGGGCTTGGGTTGAGAATGCTTTGTTTTCCTCTCTCCTTTTGTACCACTGGCACACAACTTAAAATGAGCCCCGATGATAAAAGGGCACAACACGACACATACTCTTCACACAGAGTCTTATTATTGGATCATCTGCCCTGGCTTCACCTTGCCCTGTGCCCACACCACCGCCTAACACAACATGGTTTATCCCATTTTTTTCTTCCAGCCTTCCATCACTCTCTACAGAAGATAATAATGTTTTGATCGCTCTTGGTTCTCTCTGCATTTCTGCAACTCCAGGGAATATTCAGGGCAATTGCCTCCTATCGCTGCTTCCCTTGCCCAAGTGTTTACAGCGTAATGAGAGAGCTTCCATCTGAAAGATTCTATCTCACCATTACTGGGCATCTGGGAATGCAAAAGTACGTTCTTAGTCTAAGCTGAATATGGTAATAATCTACAGAAGTCTATTGGAAAATATTCACCCTGATAAAAGTAACTATAAAAGATGTCTGGAAGAGCAGTTGGTAATGCAGAGTTTGGGATGTATCTGGGAAGTCATTTCCAAAGACCATTGGCATATGCATAGGGCACAAGGAATATCTTTCCGAGGGCAGATGACACTGACGGATAGCCTGGAATCCCAGACAGGACCAAAAGTGGAAGGAGGAGGAGTTCACAGTGCACACATCTAAGGCTAGCTAACGTGTGGCTTTTATCTCAGCCATTATCCATGGACCTGAGACTCCAGACTCTTCAGCCTTTGAATGTGGATTCATACCAGTGGCTCTGAAGGTATGGTCCAGCCTTTCAGCCTCGGACTGGAGCAGCGTTGTTGGTACCTCCTGTTCTGAAGCTTCTGGCTCCTTGTCCAAAGCTGGGCTGGTTTTCCCAGCCCTTCAGCCTATACGATGGCCGCTGTGGGATGATTCAGTCTCTAACTACGTCAGCCAACTCATAAATCTTCATTATTGGTTTTATTCCTGTGAAGACTCCTGATGACATGCAACAGTTTATATACCACCTACTATGTGCTACGCACAGTAGTGATGAATATAATGTTCTAGTACAAGACGGGCATTGCTACCACATTGTACAAATGAGGACCTGGGCTTGCATACATGGCTCTCAGCCAGAGCTCTAAGCTTTCTGCAAGGAGACTGATCTGCAGCAGCCCTGACATTAGTTTTTAAGGGTGACTTTATTAAGTATGCATCCATCAGGAGTAAGAGACAAAGAGCAAGCAACAGAAAAACACAGCTTCGGGTCAGACACACCGGCCAGCAGAGACTGACAAGGGAGGCCCTGGGAACTGAACTACAGACAGAACTCCAGGGTGAGGCTTCCCAGTTAAAGAACAGATACCAACAGACAGAGGCAATAGCGTCAGATGGGGCTCACACACATCGGCAGAAAAACCACGGGGGAAAGTTGAGATTGTCAGCTGAAATTCCCGGTTAAGCTTTCTGTCCATGGCAGAGCCTCTATGACAGAACTCTCTGCTTGTCCACTGCAGGCACAAATGACTAGCCTGTCTCAAGGGCATGACTTTTTTTTTTTTTAACCTTGAACGGTTTTGCTGCTCTTTCCCCTCCTTGTCACAGAGCTGGGGGGCCATTCCATCCACAGCCAAGGGGCCTGGAAGGACAAGTTGAGACAAACATGCTTGAGTCTGAGGTGTCATTGTGTGTGGGGGAGGGGTAGGGGGTGTCTTACTTCCAGGCCCTTACTTCAGTGGGCTCAAACAACGCATGACAATTTGCCAATGTACATCACACCAGCCATAGAGCAGAATTCGGACCCAGCCATCCAGATTCTTCTATACGATGCTCCGTAAGTGCTAAACACCTCTCTGGCTTCATTTTGCGTGTATGTGTTAGCATGACCACTCCCTTAATCCTCTCATGAGTGTGACTGCCATCTTGTATGTAGACCACCATTCTCATCTCATCACCATAAGAGAGATTACTTTCACACTTAAGGCGGGTTAAAACAAATGCGATTTTCATTGGAAATGGGCGTAAAATGAGCCCATCTCCCCCCACTTCTTCTACGGGGCACTTCCAAGACATTGCATGCCAGGGCCTGGTCTCCTCTAGGTGGGTCTTTAGACAGGACAGGGTGGGGCGTGCGGCCCCGCTGGTCAAAGTCTGTGTACAGAAAGGAAGAAGTTGGTGCAAAGTCTCCTGCCTTGCTGATTCCACGGGCTCCTCCCCTCCCCCCACCCTCTGAGTCACTGGGGAGCCCTGCCTGGTTTTCACAGTTTCCAGCTGAGCCAGCCTAAGAATCACGGTGCTGATGAAGGAGTGTCCTGAGAACTTCAGCTGCAAGCAACCCGAGGTTCAAAGCCCATTCGCATGAAGAAAATGATGCTCACTTCTCCCAGTCAGTTGTGGGTGTGTGGAACAGGGGAGGGGGACGGCACACGGACACTGCAAATGCACAGTACATTGACCGTGTCTGCTCCAAGCCCGAGTTTCTGACTCTGCTCCATCTTCCTGATGTCAAAGGAAAGGGAGCCCTTTAACCTTTGCCCTTTCCCCTTGGAATAGAAGTCAGCCTCCTTCAAGCTCACCAGGTTTCTGAATCGGCTCCTATCCCTCCCAGCCACTCTCTAGGTTTTCTCTCCTGTCCTGAGGCCCCTCATCCCCACATCGTTTCTGCATTTAGTTTCTCATGCCCTAGTCCCCAATACCTCCAGGAAGCTTTTATTTTTCTTTATTATATTATTATTATTATTATTATTATTATTATTATTATTATTATTATTTTGTAAACCAGCCTGAAGCCCCATTCATGTGGGATTTGGTCTAAACTTCACTTTGAACTGCTTGATTAGACCTGACATGGTGTTGTTTTCTCTAACAGCCAATGGCTAACACAGCGATGAGGGTTGTAAAGCCACTTGGCAGGCTCCCGTGTGTGTGTGTGTGTGTGTGTGTGTGTGTGTGTGTGTGTGTGTGTGTGTGTGTAGACATCTGTCTGTCCTTTCAGGGGTGTGCACTACAGAACCCCTGTGTTGTTTTCCTTATCGTTGTGACAAAATACCTGTCTAAAGTCCTTAAGAAAGGAAAGGCTCCTTCAATGCTGTTCATTTATTACTATTTGAGGGTGGAGTCCATTATGACAGGGAGGGCATAGCAACAGGAGTGTGTGGTTGCTGGTCACGATGCAAAGCAAGATGCTGTTAGGGAACAGAGATGAAAGCTGATGCTCAGCTCACCGTTTTCCTTTTATTTCTTTATTTTTTCGATCTGAGACCCCCAGCCCAAGAAATTATGCCTCCTGAATTTAGGATGGGTCTTTCTACTTCTGTTAGCGTAATGCAGAAACTCGCCCACAAACATGGCCTACATTTTGCCTCCTAGGTGATTCCAGTTCCTGTCAAGCTGACGATCAATATTAGCTGTCACAGCCCCCACGTCAGTATCCAGTAAAGATACATCGACTGGACTTGAAAAGTACCTTGAATCGGGTTTCTGTGTCTTCTGATTGCTACCAAGAAACCAAACTTGGGGCGTTGTCTCCCATGTGACCCAGGATCCAGGTAGAACTCAGGAATGAATGGGTGCTACGTAGTTGTGATGGCTAGCTCTAAGAATGGTTCTTTAGCTGCAAGACAAAAGTCTTCATGTGGGCCCATCTCGTGCTGGCTGAGTGGCGGTGTGTGTGTGAACAGCATACAGTCAGAGTTGAGAGTTTGTCTCTCTAAAGATTTGGCCATAATGTACTAGTTGTTGGGGCCTCTGTCATCCTGTCTTTGGGGGCCATCTAGCTTGACGGTAGCCAGTGCCCATAACTTAAGGACACTTGAGTGGGTCAGTAGCCCAACCAAGAGCTTGGCTGCAATTTCCAAGGAGGGTCTTAGCCAGAACTTTAGTAAGCTGTTTCCAAGTCTTTGACCCTCAGAAACCATGCGAAAGATAATGTCTTAAGTGTGACTTTTCAGGCAAATTTCTGTGAAGCAACAGAGTACTTAATATGTATTCTCTATCCTCACTTGCTATTCGCTGTCTCTCTTACACTAACACAGGCCATAATAATGAAATAAGTCATCCTCTAGGGACGTCAACACCAAAGAGACGTTCTCTCTTGGTAGACTGATAGTTTCTGTAGTCCCCCTTCTCAGCACAGATTGACACATGCCACAGTTTGTACAGCTAATGACAACCACAGTGTGCCAGGTTCTTGTATTAGAGATCTAATTAGTATTTCTTCCAGAAACCCAGACTCTGGATGGTCTAGAGGGGGGACAGCGATTCTAACCATGCGTTCGGTATTTTACATTGTGCTTCATCTGGAAAATGTGTTCATGCATGTAGGTTTTAATAAAAGTGTGTACATGCATGTAGTTTTTTAATAAAAACGTATATTTCCTTGGTCCATAGGGATGAGGAGGAACAAGGCAAATTCTAAAGACTATAAATCAACACTGAGCTAGTGTAAGTTAGGAAGAAACGAAGTCACTGGTTAATTTGAAGAACCATATGTTCAAATGTTACTAAGAGGATCCAGTTGAGAGCAGAGCATTAAAACAAGTGTAGATACTACAAGAATGCAAGGGGCACGTGGCCATAAAGTGGTCCTTATGGCATGATAGGTTTTTCCGGTTTTGAGTTGGAGTCCGGAGGCAAAAGGCAGTTGCTCCAGGAAGCATCAGTGTGCACATTATGGATTACAACGGGAATCACATGTTAACAGCGTTTTACTCTATCTACGGACGTTTGGATCGACAGAGCACTTTTGCAAGATCCAGTATCTCATTAAACAAGGTGACAGTCATATGAGATATTAATGTCATTTTTTTCCTCTTACAAAAGGTGAAAAAGGCCCAAAGAGATCAAGTGACTCATTGGGAACCACTTAGCCAGGGAGTCATAATTGGAAGCCATCTGATCTTAAATCCAATTTTTTTTTCTTTTTTACATAAGACCAAGACAGTCTGGTGTTGGCAATGGCAGACTGCAAGGGCATAAAACTTTATGTCTGTGGTCTAGGAGTCACTAGTGACAACTGAGAGCCAGCAGGTCAGGTTTTAATAGACTGCTTTTGTGGATGGCTCTCACATTGTGGACCTGACCCACTATTGGAGTAAGTACTTAAGGCAGCCTCCAGATTCCTGGTCAGGACTCACATCCCGCCTTGGACCCATACTGTCAAGCCCCGTGCCTGAGTTCCCCATCGGTTTCTGGACTGAACAGGATTCCTATTGTCTGTGAAATTCGCCTTATATGTTATAAGACCCAGGAATTTGAGTTGTCTACATCTGATTCCAGCACAAAATCACTTCTGATATACCATACACCGCTTAAAACTCTCCTGGGAAAGACTCACTCTATCTCTGTGACATCTCATTCTTCCCAAAAGTAAATGACAGCATACATCTGAGTGTGAATAAAACAGATTTAATAATTGCTCTTCAGCTCATTCCCTTTTCATCCTTCTTACACGAAAACCATGAAAATTTGTTTTTACTTAAATTTTAATTAGAAGAGATCAAGAAGCAAATTGTTGAAACAAAAACCCACCTTGTTCTTTATTACTACTCCTCACAGGCCATTATCTATGAAGTACGAGCTTTTAAATAGTGAATTTATAAGCTTCATTAAATACTTCCTCTATTCTAATTTGAGTTTATCCCATGTTATTTTATAACTCTTCCCAGCACAAGAAGTTCAAAGCCAATTTCAAGATATTTTCCTTAAATTCCAGATTTCTTTTTTCCTGATTTGCTGCAAAGCACTCGATCCAGACATTAAACTCTCTGCCTTTTGAGTTTCTTGGCTACAAAGTCTCTAGGGCATTACTTGTTTAGTTTACAAAGATGCCTGAGAAATCTTGGTTCTTGGAGCATCAGTGAATTTAAACTGCCAAGTGTGTTTATGACTACAACTTCCTTGACAGTTACACTGCACTAGGAAATGTTTACTCCAAAATAACAGGAGCAGGCATTGTATAGATTTGCAAATAGGTATTTTGAGATCTAAGGAGATCAGCCTTTAAAAGTCATGTAGCCAATCAGGAGCAGTGGTACAATCTTAGAATCCAGCACCTGGGAAGTGGAGGCAGGAATCTCATCAGTTCAAACCAGCCTAGGTCACATGGTAAGTTGGAGGCCAGACTGGGCTAAATGACAACTTTTTTTTAATAAACAAAACCAAAAAACTGCAACAAACCAAGAGCGCTGTAGCCAGGTACTAAGCAGGGTGCACACCTGCCAAGGGCAGTTACTTTGAAAGCTGAAGGGCAGGATTGTTTGAGCCCAAAAGTTGGAGGCCAGTCTGGGTAGTATAGAGAGACCGTGTTTCAAAATAAATTAAAAAAAAAAAAATGTAAAATACTGTGAGTCGCGTATGAGGTTAACTCAAGTCTAGAGTTTATTCATATCTTACCGGAAGAACAGATTCTCAAAGTCCCTGATGCTCTTCTGCCTCTAAGCCAACGTTACCATACATGAACTCACAGAACATAGACTACATGGCAGCTGTTGGTTTTAATGCAGCGCTGTTACCGTGCAAGAAAGGTCATGAGGCATGACAAAACCCACTATCAGAGTTTTATTAGGAGAAGGGAGGGGCAGAAGAGAGCATGACCCGGCCCGTGAGAGGCCTGTGTTGGGAGAAAGAGGTGGGGGGGGGGGGGGGGGAGAAGAAGGGGGAGGAGTCGGTCCCACTTCTTATGGATTCTCCTGCACATGCACATATGGGCTTACAGAGCTACACCACACGTGTGCGAATTAGAAGATCACCCAGTGAATGGATTATGTAGGACGTAAGGCCCCTTACTTGGCTACTCAACTGCACATACGTGGTCATATAGCTGCGGGAGTGGCCAGGAATAAGCAATATGCAATAACGTATCTTAGAACTTTTGTTTTATATGATCTTATTTCCAATGTCTTTCCCTCAGGGCAGTTGACACAAACAGTAGGGAATATCAGAAATGGGGCTAGACCCCCCATCTCAAACCCAAAAACTATCTCCAATTGATAACTGCTCTTGAAACAAAAGTTAGTTTTCTCCAACAAAGTCCCCCTGGGTATACAAACCACACTTATGGGCAGGGCCCATCCCCAGCAGTAGACAGCCAACACAAAACGAACTCAGTGGTATTTTTGGAGGATTTCTTTCTCACAATGCTTTGTCTGGCCATTTCTTTTAACCTTACAGAACTTTTTGTTTATATACCATTGTTTCTGACGTTGTTTTTATGGGTTTTCTGTGTGTATGAATGTGTCTCGGTGTCTGTGAATTTCTTGTGGGTTTTTGTGGGTTTTTTTTTTTTTTTCTGATAGTTTTGTCCTATTGTGGTTTGTTTTTATTTTATCTTACCTTATTATTAGTGTGTATTCTGATGGGAGAGGAAAAGAAAGGGAGTGGATTTGGGTGGGTGGGAAGGTGGGGAGGATCTGGGAGGGGTTGAGGAGGGAAACCATAATCAGAACATATTACACAGGGGGGAAAAACTATTTTCAATTAAAAAAGAACTAGGGGCTAGAGAGACAAGCCCAGAATGAGACCCTGAGTCCAATTACTTGACCCCACATTCAGAAGCTGACAGTGGGGAAGCACACTTGTAATCCCAGGGCTGGGGACTGGAGACAGTAGATCAGGGAGGCTGGCTGGCTGGCCTAGCCCAGTCCAAGGACTCCAAGGCAAGGGAGTTGACCCTATCTCAACAAATAAGGCAGATCGGGGTCTGAGAAATGACAGCTGAAGGTGGGTAGCCTCTGCCCTACACACACACACACACACACACACACACACACACACACACACACACATTCACACTCGTAAACATACAAACACATATACTCATGTACTAGGAAATGTCAGAATTGAGAAAATGAGAAACTTCCTTGAGGAAAAAAAAAATGGAAACGTGAGAGAGAGAGAGAGAGAGAGAGAGAAAGGAAGGGATGTGAAAGGCTACAGAAGCGACCTCAAAGGGTTGAAAGAACTGGCTTTGAGCAACTCCCTTCTCCTGTTTGGGGCCCTGCTTTGTTCTGAGTGGCCATGCCTTGCTCCTTGCCTGGAGCAAAAATCCCCAGAGGAGTATTTCCCAGCATTGAATGAGGATGTTATTTATGGTACAAGCCCCTTCAAGCATGGGATAATTTTCTAGCGAGGGCTGCCCCCTCCCCCACCCCGGCCATCCCGTTATTTGGGTTTGGTTGTGTTTTTCCAAGCTCCTCTCCTCCCCCACCATTTTCCCTGGCGGGTCCCCAAGTTGCTGCTTCCTCCTGTGATCCTGTGTGGTTCCCTCCCAGTTCCTCTCCATTTGTTTTCCTTGTAGCCCTGCTATACTCCCTCCTGTTTATCCTCTCAGCCATCACATCCTCCATCAGCAGAGGTTATCTGGGGGTGTCGACTCCCATCTCGGCAGCGTTCATTTTCTTCCGACCCTACTTTAAAGGGGACTTTGGTTTCATTATTTATGCATATTTCTCCTCCCAAAGGGATGATCGCTCAGATTGTCTAAGGTCCCTGCTGTCTTGCAACAGGAAGGAATGTCATCAGCTGGAAGACAGCTGGTAGGAGACACCAGCGGTCCTTCTCGTTTTAAGGACCTCCAAGGGGCCTCCCTTCTCATTTATCCCTTGGCTTGGTTTGGAATACGCCTTCCTCCACCACCTAGCATAGTCAGCTGCAAAATAAACTGGAGGAAGGATGCCGTGCTGGACTCCGAATGTTTCCCAGGGACACCAGGCCTTGATTCTAGGGTGGCATTGAACTTCATTTGGAACACATTGCTGTTTCCACAAGCCTGTGTCAGACCCAAGCTGCTGGAGCCCACAGAGTAGGAGCCCCAGGAGAAATTCAGGGAAGCAAAGCCGCATTTGCCTTCAAGGTCTATTCTCTAGAGAGTGCAGGGCAGTTGTTTGGGGGACCAGGTGGCCCTGTGGGGATGGTGTCTTGATTTTTCAAGCATACATATGGCATCTTGCAGGACTGGAAAAAACTCATCTGGTGCCTCTTTTTAAATGAACCAAATCACAGAGGTGATCTTTTGTTCCCAAGAGAGAATTTTTTCTGTTCAGGTTTAAGGTAATGCTAGCCCCTAGAAAAGGGAGACTCTGAGCTGTTAAGACACTTGTTGCTGATGGAGGAACGGGCAGAAAGCTGGATTATGCACTGGTGGACTGCTGGCTTCTTTCTCAGCCTCCACATCTGTCTGCTCAAGCCTCAGTGGACTGCCTAGTCTACTGCTTGCCCCCTCTTCCAAGAACACTCCAGTTGATTTCTTCCTTTTAACTAATGCAGTTCTAAGTTAAAAAAAAAAAAATGTATCTATGATTTAAGATGGTGTGGACTATTGTGACAGAACCCCACTCCTGTACAGGAAAAGAAAAAAAAAAGAATGAATGAAAGAAAGGGAGAGAGAGAGAGAGAGAGAGAGAGAGATCAAATGAAAAACAGAAATCATCAGTTTGAAAGTAGTGACAGTTCCAGTCATAAGCCCAGAGAAGCAGAGGAACAGAGCCTGGACAGCAGAGGACTCAGGGACCCTCGGCTAGGCATCTCATTCTGTATCTTGTGAGGTTCGGGAGCTGGGACACAGACGCCAGAGCATTCCTCAAAATAGGCATAAGGGGCCCAAGCACACAGCTGGGATTCCCTTCAGGACTTTGGCTGGATTGGGACTAGTGGCTAAAAACAAACAAGCTGGAAACATCAGAATCTTTAAGTCTGGAGAGATGAAAACATACTCAGAACGAGCTAAGGGGCGGGGTCCACGTGAAGCGCCATCCTCTCAAGCCAGCCATGGATGCATGCATTTACCAAAAATTAAGTTGGGATGGATTACTACCTCAAAGCAAAAGGTAGCTCAAGAAAACGTCTAAGAGAAATTTCTCCATGACCTATGAAATTTACCTTGAGTTAAAATTTCCTTCTTTTTATCTTCTCCCGGTATAAAGGCAATTACTACGTGCTATTTTGTTTCAAGAGAATTTCAGCGTTCTAAAAGAAGCCGTGGTATTGGGAGTCTAGGGCAGGGTACGGGCTGACTTTGTGGGAAGGGCCCACTGAAACGGTAAGACAGTTCAGGAGACAGTTCCCCACCCAGAGACTGTGGCACAGAAATCTCTTCTTTGTTTCGGTTTGGTTCTATTTTTTTTTTTCATTAAAAAAATTTAATACAACATATTTTAACCATATTCTTTTCTCCTCTCTCAGCTCCTCTCCGAGGCTTCCCAGCTCCCTCCCCAC
The DNA here is from genome assembly GCF_903995425.1 of Onychomys torridus. NCBI lineage: Eukaryota > Metazoa > Chordata > Mammalia > Rodentia > Cricetidae > Onychomys > Onychomys torridus. The sequence continues at coordinate 37,665,691 of NC_050462.1, forward strand.
CCAACTTCATGACATCCCCCCTCAAAAAAAAAAATCAAAAATGAAAATCAAAATAAATAAACAATAAAATAAGGAATACCAAAACAAAATAACACAAAACAAAGAATACCAAGACAAAACAATATTAAAAGCGTGAAAGCACGTGTGCATACACACACACACACACACACACACACACACACACACACACACACGGCAGGGAGAGGGGAGTAAATCAATAAATACTTTAAAATGTAAGAAAAAATAGTTTAAAATTCCAGGATTTTTACTTTGCCCTCTCACACAGATCTCTAAGTTCATGGAGTGAGAACAGTAAGTGTTGGTTCAGTTTTAGAATGTTTAGACATATAGATAATTATGATAGACTTTCTGAGATGAACACAATGTAGAAACTACTGATAATTATCCTTGAACATTTTTAGAACAGCGATGTGATGACCCATCATGCTGGTACGCATCTATTATCCCAGAACCTGAGGCAGAGTCAAAAGGATCACTGTGAGAGTCAAGTTAGCCAGTCTACACAGTGGGGTCCAGGCCAACCAGGGTTACATGCACAAATCCTGACTCAAAACAACCAAAACGAGCCTGGTGTGGGAACATGCCAGCACTCGGGAGTCAAGACAGGGAGATCTGTGTGAGTTCAAGCCAGCCGGATCTGCTCAAAGCTGTGAGTTCCAGGTCAGGCCAGCTAGTGCTACATAGTGAGACGCTGTTTCCAAGACAACAACAACAACAACAGTGTGATCAGATCCTGACTGTGGAGTCAACCCTTCAGGGCAACAGACACATCTTACATTTGTCCTCCCTGCACTCACAGGGTGGGGGACATTCTCCTCATCACTGTTTTCTAAACCTCTTCATCTCACACCACTGTGAGTCCCAGGAAACGTCAGGTGATCCTCATAGCCCTTATTTTTCTTTACACTATAGTTTAGCTGCACACTTCTCATCCATCTCCTTCAAATTTGTTGTCATCTTATAAAACAGCTTTTCCCCCTTCAAGTTTCACTGAGTTTTACTTCTATTTATCACTATGTAACAAATGACATATATTTAGCAGCTTCTGACATCTCTTTACTAGTTCAAAGTCCTACAGGTCAGAAGTCTAACATGGGCTGGGCATAGTGGCACACACCTTTAATCGGGAGACACAGGCAGGCAATTCTCTGAGTCTGAGGTCCCCCTAGTCTACAGAGTGAGTTCCAGGACAGCCAGGGATACACAGGGAAACCTTGTCTTGAAAACAAAAAGAATGGGCAGTGGTGGTGCACGCCTTTAATCCCAGCACTCAGGAGACAGAGCCAGGTGGATCCTCTGTGAGTTTGAGGCCAGCCTGGTCTACAGATCCAGATCCAGGACAGGCACCAAAACTACACAGAGAAAGCTTATCTCAAAGAAACAAAAAAAAAAAAAAAAAAGAGGAGGAGAAGAAAGAGGAGGAAGAGGAGGAGAAGGAGGAGGAGGAGAAGGAGGAGGAAGAGGAGGAGGAGAAGAGAGAAGAAGGAGAAGAAAGAGAAGGAGGAGGAGGAGAAGAGGAGGAAGAGGAAGAAGAAGAAGGAGGAGGAGGAGGAGAAGCAGGAGGAGGAGAAGAAGAAGAAGAAGAAGAAGAAGAAGAAGAAGAAGAAGAAGAAGAAGGAGAAGGAGAAGGAGAAGGAGAAGGAGAAGGAGAAGGAGAAGGAGAAGGAGAAGGAGAAGGAGAAGGAGAAGGAGAAGGAGAAGGAGAAGAAGAAGGAGAAGGAGAAATCCAACATGGTATCTCTTGGTTCTCCATTCACAAGACAAAAATCAAGTTGTCAGCTAATCCTATATCTCTTCTACGGGCTCTATGATGATGTTTCCAAGCCCATGCAAGTTCCTGACAGAATTCAGTGCCTTGTAGTTGTCGTCATAAGGACCTCACTTCCTTGATGGCTATCGGCTTGGACCTTCCTCAGCTCCTTGAAGTTGCCTGAACCTCTTCTCATGTGGTCCCCTTCATCTTCAAGTCAATTCCTCTTCACTCTCCAGATCTCTGAGATTTGTCTAGGTCTTCTGGCTAGAAGAGATGTCTGTTAAAATATCTCCTTGTGATGAATTGAGGCCCAAGGGTCGTGTCTGTCTTCTGATTGGCTCTTAATTAAACACAAAAATAACAGCAATGTCATGTGACGTCCACAGGTGTAGTCACACTTTTATGAGGACACTGTAGGAATTCTTCACACTGCTACCTATTGTTCTATGCCTTCTTTCTCTCCCACATCTGAGGTAGAAATGCCTAGATTTGTAGATTTGGTCTTAGGTAAAGATTCAGGTTGAAGAAGATGGGGTTCAGGGTATTGTGACCAGCCCCCTTTCCTCCTTTAGCTGATGACTCATGATCTTTCATTTCCAGTTTGTAGAATAATTCATCATGACATCAAATTTGTATTTTTCTTTGTCACACAATGTATTCTGCCTTTAATGCAGGTTTGGGGAATTGTAAGTTCCAGAGGTTTCTGAATTCCTTTCAATGTCCTCAACACAGCATGTCTTCACAAAGAAGCCACAAGTACAAGCAGACGCCTCCTCTCTTGGCTTCTTGAGGCCCCCTTCAGCTAAACCAACTTTAGGGAACATAGTGCTCACCAGCTTTCCAACCTTGAATTAGCTGCCTATAGGAAAACTGTCCCAGCAAAGATTTTCTAAGACACAGAGAGCAAAAAATCTTAAAGGGACAAAATATTGATCAGTTGGACTTCATTTTTCAGAACCATTAACAGCAGCAAGGTTAAGATGTAGGCTGGCAGGAGAGATCATGGACAGTCTTGATCTTGAATATATAAAGAATGCCTTCGAATCAATAATTTTTTAAAAAAGGAGACCTCAGTATGAAAGTGAACAAATGTCAGAATAGACACTCCACAAGAGAACATAGCCGAACAGAAACTAACCATATGAAAAGATGTCTCATTTCCTTAGTCTTTGGGGAAATACAGGTTAAAATTCATAATGAAGAAGCCTTAATATGTCTTCCCAATGGGAAAAACAAGAGCAGGGAGAGGAACCAGAACTCCCATGCTTTAAAAGCTGACTCACCCAGTAAAACTGAATAGACCCTTGCCCACAATTCAATGGCTCCACCCTTAAGCATGTCCCCAACAGAACTGCACTTCTTTATCTAGCAAATGTCATGTATGTGGATGTTAACTGCAGCATTTGTTGCAATATGCTCTCCCTCACCCAGAAACATCCAAAAATTCATTATAGAATGTATACAGAAATCAGTGTGTAATTACATACAGTGAGATCGTCTACAAGGATAACACGGTCAAATTATCAATACACACAAAACAGAAAAACTCACATGCAATATTGAATAAAAAAAAGTCAATTATAGAAAACCGTATTATGGTTCTTTTTTAAATATACATCTATATAGTTTTAATATATAATACTAAGAACATGCAAAATATTGTGTGAGTCTAGAAGTATGGGTACTTTTCACCCTTGTTGGCATGGGGTCATTAGGAGGAGAAGGGGTGCCTGGGTTCTGATTATTGATCTGGGTAAGAATTCTATGTACCTGTTCATTTTGTGAAGATGAATGGAGCTTCCTATTTGTGTACTTTTTGCAGTCAATTCACGTTTTAGGAAAAAGCTTACACTGTAAGAAAATAATAATTCGTGTATCTAATATCTCTCCTTGCCATGAGCACAGAACCACATTGATTTGTTTGCTATAACTTCAGCAGCTCTAGACAGTGTCTTACACACACATCATTTCTTGTTCAATGGTGGGTTAATGGATTTCAAGAGAGTTTTACAAATACCGTGGTTCTCTGTCTTCCAGATTTACTTGTATGGTGTTTTAATAAATATTCTTAGCTGCTATGAGGCACTGATCTTTGATAGGAGGGGAGACCAGAGACAAAAACACTAGAAGAGACCTTGTATTGGTCTGTTTTCTGTCACTGGGACAAAATGCCTGAGAAAGTGACCTTGAAGGAGGGAAGGTTTTTTTTGTGGCTAGTGGTTTCTGAGGCTTTAGTTTCTGGTCACAGATCTATTGCTTCTGGGTCTGTGGAGACACACAACACCCCCGTGTTGTTATGATATCCTGCCTGAGCACATGGGCCATGAAACTATGTGCTGACCCCTCTGATAGCATGAAGCCAAATCCTTCCCCTCCTCCATGGCTTCTGGCAGGTAGTTTTCAAAGTTATGAAACAAGTAACTAGCATATATAATCTTACTTGCAAAGTGTAATAACCTGGTGACTTAAGATCGTGGTGGACTGCTTATCTCTAGGCAGATAAGAGATGCGAAATTCTCATGGAAATTCAATTTCTTAAGTTATCAAATCTTAATCTTTAATAACTTTTGTTCTGTTGTTATCTATGTTTTGTCTTTTGCTGTGTGTGTACATAAGTGTGGGTACATGCATCCTTGCATGCTCATTTAGAGGCCTGCAGTCAAATCAGACCTCTTCTGCAATTATTCTCCACCTTATCTTTTGAGACATGCCCTCTCACTCATCCTGGCACTCACCAAACAGCTAGTCTGGCTGCCTGGTGAGGTCCTAGGGTGCAGTAGTTTAATATAATTGCCCCCCCCATAAGCTTATAGGGAGTGGCACTATTAGGAGGTGTGGCCTTATTGAAGTAGATGTAACCTTGTTGGAGGAAGTGTGTCACTGTGGGGGTGGGCCTTAAGGTCCCTTTTGCTCTAGCTTCCCTCAGTGTGATTCAGTCTACTTCTTGTTGCCTGAAAGATATAGCACCATGTCTGCCAGCATGCTGCCATGCTCTCTGCCATGATGACAATGGACTGAACCTCTGAACTGTAAGCCCCCACCTCAATTAAATGCTTTCCTTTATAAGAATTGCCATGGTCATGGGGGTCTCTTCACAGCAATAGAAACCCTAACTAAGGCATAGGGGTCTTCTTTTTCTACCTCCCCATTGCAGAACAGCAGGCATTTAGAATCATACCTGGCATTTTATGTGGGTGTTAAGGATCCAAACTCAGGTCCTCATGCTTGCTCATGGAGTCCTTTACCCTCTGAGCTGTGTCTCCTGTTCCGGTGACTTTTAAAGCATTGTGACTTCCGTGGTCTCTTTGTAGCATAACTGTAGGTGGTTACTAATGTTCTTCAAACTCTTGTGTAGTACAAGATCGCCTCAGATCTTTGTCACAGCCAGCATGGTTCCTCACAAAGGGGTGTCCTGGTGGGGAAATTGGGACTGAGGGAAGTTTTATAGTTTGAATGGGGAATTCTAGGGCCATCATTCAAATTCAAAATATGAGCTTGATCATAGCATCCTCTGGCCTTGCCACTTAATGCACACTTGAAAAATACTTACGGAAGAAATAGAAATCTAAAATGTACAAGTCAACCATGCATTGGTCCCATCTGTCTCCCCAACCTCAGCTTCCCTGCAGTGATGAGTATAAAGTAGCCCTCTGAGCTGCATAAGAAAGGGGTGGTGACAAGGGAGAGGAAAGACAAGAAGAGCCTTTCCCCAGCTTCCTGGTTTAGACAGGACCTTGGTTAGACACTTCGTGCCAGTCCCTAATTGGATTATATGCAATGGATTTACTCAGAGTGTGGAAGGGGCCATCTGCCTAACTATCTGAAACTTGGGTTTCACTGTCTACCATACACTTCCTATCAATGCTGTAAATTGTTTGAAAGGTGAAAAACATACTTTGCATTTCCTTAATGAATGTGTTTTAAAAATCACTACTTTCTTAAACATACAAACATTGGTTTGGATCTTGCTTTGGCATTTCTTTACTTCTTAGTATGCCAGAATTGTGTGTGTGTGAAGGCCAGCCCTTTACCTAAGCAGTCACTCCTTGGGAGCCTCTTCCCCGCCTGGAGCTCCCTGGAAGGGCCTGCCAGATCTCAGGGATCCACCCATCTCTGCCTTTCCTTTGTTTAGACACAGAGTTCACCTCTCCTAAGCTTTTAAAACAGATTCTGGGGATCAAGCTCAGGTCCTTGGTGTGCATGTGCATGCAGGTCAGAGGTCAGAATTACTCTTCACCTTGTTTTATTGAGACAGTATCCCACAGAACCTGACGCTCACCGATTGGTTAGCCTGGCTAGCCAGTGAGTTCCAGGGATACTCCTGTCTCAGCTCATACTGCCACACCCAGCTTTTAATGTGGATGCTAAAGTGCTAAACTCAGGCCCCCACACTTACATGACAAGCATTTTAGAGACTGAGCCATGTCCTCCAGCCTACCCCAGTGGTATTTTTAAAACTGGAAAGCCACTGTGGCGCTCTGACATTGGAGTGTCTGGCTTATGGGGAAGCTGTTTCTGCATGCACCGCAAGATTTTTATCTCACCTCATCTGGGGTGATCAGTGCTGTGTGAGGAGAGAGCAGTGGCCCATGAGCCAGTCTGAATGACAGAAGCCCACATGAAAATGGAAGCCACATCCAGCCTCGGTTCTGCACCCTAGTGTAGCACAAATCTTAGAAGGTCTTGTTAATGAAATCAAACCTGGAGTCAGATATTGGGGTGAATGCTGGAAGATCAGAGAAGCAGAACAAGCCACAGCTTCCTCACCTTGACAGTTCCTCAGCTGATCCTGTTTCCTCAGACTGGAAGCTTCTGAGTCCTCATCCAAATGAATCTCAGCTGAACTGCTTGCTGTTCAAAAGCCTGAAAGCTTAACCAGCTAAAAGCTTCTAGTTTCTGGTCTTCATGCCTTAAATACCTTTCTGCTTTCTGCCCTCACTCCCTGGGATTAAAGGCTCACTTCCCTGGATTGAAGGCGTGAGTCACCGTGCCTGGCTATTTCCCGTGTGGCCTTCAACTCACAGAGATCCATGCTTCCAGAAGGCTAGGATTAAAGGCGTGAGTGCCACCATTTTCTAGCCTCTGTATCTAGTGGCTGTTCTCTTCTCTGACTCCAGATAAGATTATTAGGATCACACAATATTTTGGGGAACATAATACCACCACACACTAGGGTGGCTTTTTAATAGAAGAGTCTTGCTTTCACTTCCCTACCTCAGACCTTCAGTCAGATTTGGAGGGTTTGATGACAAGGGACAGATGATAGTGGTCATCCCACCGTTCAGATACTTCTTGTGCAACCCAGTCCTGGGCACCTACTACCCCTGAACTGACAACCCTCTCCGACCCCAAAAGCTAGACAGGACTTGTCCTAGGCCACAGGAATACTAAATGGCTAAGCAAGTGTAGTATTCTTCATAATGAGAAAAGAACATCATAGTCCAGACTGAGGATGTTGCTTTGGAAGCACCATGTTAGTTAGCCAGGCTGAGGGCACATTTCTATAATCTTAGCTACTCTGGGGGCTGAAGCAGGAGGATTGCAAGTTTGAGGCTTGCCTGGGCTACAGAATGAGGTGAACGCCAGCCTGAGCAGCATAGCGAACCCCTGTCTCAAAGGAGCGTAGAGAATGGGCTGAAGAGAGAGTTCCAGGGCTTGCTTAGCTCGGGAGGGAAGGACACTGTGCAGGATCCCTAGCAACAACGAGCCAAAACAAAGGCCCAAACAAACCTGCTGTGCTTAATGATGCTTCTGCCTTCAATGATACTCGATTAAAAATTTTTTTTCAACTGTTAATTTTAGCTTGTGTCAACTTATTTCACCACAGGTTTCAACTTTCATTTATAAAAATGATCTGAGTGAACCAGGTAAAGGGATTTATTTTCACTTGTGCAGAAAAAATAAAAAGAGGGAAAGGCTTTTGGTGGAGAATCGGGCTATGTTATTTTGAACAGGGGAAGAGGAGACTACAACACGAAAGGGAAAATATTTCAGATTTGTAAGGAAAAACATTTTGCAGCAGAATTTCCCCATGCTTTCATTTTTGTTTGGCGTAGGCTACCCATGCCATTCCAGGCCATCTGTGTTCCAGCACCACAGCTGTGAAATGTATACACGTGGTCGGGGAGATGCCTGCCGGCTTTGGCCTGTTCTTCATTTCAGTGGCTTCTCAGCTTTCACTGGCCATTGGCTCTCATACTGCACCGTCTCAACTGATTCATATTTATGTTTTACAGAATAATATTTTCGACTAATGCAAGTTAACCTACTGGCATAAATGGCCACAATCAGCATGATGTATCACCATAAAAACACATCACCGCTTTGAATTAATTTTATTCAGGACCTTCTAGAAAAATGCTCTAGCTTAAGGGTAAACATACTTGTAAACTTTTGAAAAGTGACTTACTTCTACTAGATAGAAGTTGACAAGCTTCATTTTTGTTAAGGGGCTCCACAGTCATCTTAAATTTTTTTTATTTTAAAAATGTTTTCATATAATATGTTTTCATCATATTCATCCTCTTTACCACACTATACTCGGTGTTCTTTCTCTCTCTTAAAAACAAATCAAAACTGAAATAAAACAAAAATACACAAGTTCTTGCACACACACACACACACACACACACACACACACACACACACAGAAAAGTCCATTCTGTGTTGGCTAACAATTCCTGAGCATGGGGGCCTGCCCCGGAGTGTGGTTAACATACCCGGTATCACTTCATTCATGGAAACTGCCTTTCCTTCTCTTGGCAGCTACCACTCACAAATAACTTGGGGTGGGACTTTGTGCCCACTTCCCCTTTCGACATTGAGATTTTTTTTTTGGTCTGGCTCTTACAATCTTTCTACCTCCTCTCCCTAGCAGACCCCTGAGAGCAGAAGGAAGTGGTGTGACAAAGACCTCCCAGTTAGGACGGAGGGTTCCGAAGTCTTTCACTTTCTGTTTCTGTAGGAATTGATTACTGTCTACTACAAGAAGCAGCTTCTCTGATGGGGGTTTAGCAATATGCTGGCCTGTGGGTATAGCAGTACCATTAGGAGCTGTTTCATGGCTATGTTCATTTAGAAGAATAAAAGTAGCAGAGTTTGCCCCAAGACTCATGACCTATTTAATCCCAAGGTCTTGATCTCATTAACTGGGGCAGATATGGGCTTTTAGGGAACTGGTCTATGGGGGGGCCTGCCCCCCCCTTTCCTCCAGGGTACTCTTGAGGAGTGAAGGATAAGAGATTTAGATAGAAATACAGAGGGGAGAAAGAGACAGATAGAAACACAGGATAGCCCTGGGAGGGCCTGGATCCTTATTCACTGGCCCTTTCTGTCTCTTCTAAAGGGCTTTAAAAAGGAATGTCAAGGGGTGGAGCAAAAGACCTCCCCCAGCACAGCCAAGTGCAGACCCTTCCAAACACCTGATAACCACACAGGTGGTCGATCCACCCCCTTATGCAGCTCTGCTGGGTAAAGCAAGCTCAGATCTCACTAGGAAACCTCTGTGGGCCTCCACACTGGTCTTAACTCCAATCAGAAAAAAAAAAAAAAGGAATTGGTTACTCCCGTAACATTTTGTGCCACTGTTGCATTAGGGGCTATGTGGTAATTGGAAGCTGTCTGGGCTTTGCTACTTCTCTGTTAACTCTGAAGTTCAATACTGCAGTACAAACAGCTCTAGACAACAAACAATACCCAGTGGACTGTTTTGACGGTGCATCAATGAAACTTTTATTTACAAAAGCCAATGGCAGCTGTGTTTGTGGCATAGAGCTGTGGTCCGGTTGCTCTGTGTTCTCAAGGATGGACATGTTTACACTGATAGTTGTAAGGCTGTTCCTTGACTCCAACCTTTAACCATCATTTAGCCAATGTAGAGAGGTTTTAGTTTTTTTTAAAACGTGATCCACGTTTTAAGGTTAAAATGAAGGTGAATGCTCTCAGGCAAAATTATTTCAAAGGAATAGGTCATTTCCAAATATGATGAAGGTTTTTTTTTTCTGCCACAAAAATTTAATAAATACATCATTGGAAAAAGAATTTTTGCTGTGCTTAAACAGTGAATGAACTGGGGGTTTGCAGCCCCAGCCTCCAGCATCATCGGCCTTCAGCTGGCAGCAAGGCTCATAGGTGGTCTCCCTGATGGGAAAGCTAATTGTTAGTCACAAGTTTCCAACCAAGATTAGCCCTGCCTTTCATCTTGGTGGCATTGTTGTCCACTGCCCTGACTCCACTTCATTTGAGGCTTGTAGAGACAGGCTTTTTTTTTTTTTTTTTTTTTTTTAATGTCACTGAAAATTGATTTACTTTCCAACTGGGCACAGAGAATGGCAACCATCTTTTCCTTTATTCGTGAATGAATTCCCTGGTAGTTTAGCAGATATTTCCTATCCATGATGTTATTCAACTTTGCAATAAACAAATTGAAAAGCACCCCATTCCAGGTGGGATACTGTTTAAGTCCAGGAAAAGCAGTATTTCCCCTTCCTTCAGAATCAATCCCCTGCATCACCGTGAAACACTAAATGAATTATTCTAATGTTAGTGCTTGCATACTAATAAAATTTGCTCCAAAAAGTGCAAAGCAATGGCATATAAATCAAGAGCTGGTGTAAACTGCTTGCTCCTTACTGTGGTGTAAGTTGCCTTGTGGAGTCCCAGGAAACAGAAGGCGACATGCTAGTCTGGAGCTAAGGAGATAGAGCCTGTCTCTCAAGTTCCTCATCCATGATTTCTTGGTTAGCTCTGGATTTCAGATCTTTTCTTGTGTCAAACGGGAGTTTTTTTTTAACGGCATAGCAATTGAGAACACTATCTTATGCTATCTTAATAATGTGTGCCTCGTTCTGATATTAGCAATGAAAATAATGTTAAGGTTTGGGGTTCAGCCCAACACAAGGAGCTGTATTAAAGGGTCACAACATTAGGAAGACTGAGAACCATTGCTTCTGGAAAAGCTTAGTGATGATTCCTCAGTGATGATTCGATGATTCGACATTCAAAACAAACCCAGGAGGCCTGCGTGGCTTGGATAAAGATCTTAATGTATTAGCAGTTCCAGGAAAAGTAGAAGATGGATTCGGAACTGAGCAATGCAGAAACGGAATAGCGCTGCTGCGCCAAGGCGGACGGGATGGGGTTAATCGGAAGCCTGCGTTTCCATTCAGGAGGTTCCCAGCAAACACAGTGAAAGACTTGAGGCACATGAATCTCGTGAATCTGTCTGATTGATTCTGTGCTGTAGAGGGCATCTGCCACTCTTTATCTGCCTGGCATCCGTTTACTGGGAAAAACTGCCCCTCCCCATCTCTAGATGATTCTCTGGAATCTGTCAGTCAAGGAGCCCTTATAACTAAAATAATCAATGAGGACAAGTGAGAAGGAAATGCAGCCCCGTCTCCGTGTCCTGAGCTGAAGCAGACCGCAAGGAAGAACTACGCGTGAATAGTGCTAAACTAATTGGAGCACCTTCACGGAGCCAAAGCGGAAGCGAAGGACACACAAGCGAACTCATAACAGCCGTCCAACCAAAACTGATTCTTTCGTTCGTCCTGTTATTCAACAGCGACGTGTCAAGCATATACTATGCGTCAGGCTCTGCTCTAGGAGTTCTGGAGTAGCGAACACGCAGGTCGGAGGTAGGATGGGAAAAGGCTGTCAGAGAGGAGCAGATACTCTTGAGAACAAAGGGCAGAGGCAGCTTTGCTTGAAGGGGGATGGACAACCCTGCCACATCTCAAGTTCCTCCTTTTTGTTCTGAGTCACAGCACACAAAATAAGAGACAAGCGTATCTCAAAGCATCCATGGAAGAAAGAGAAAGTGTAAGAAGGAAGAAAGAGGCAATATTTTCAGAGGCAGAAGAGTCCAGTCTCCAAGGGAGGGGGCAGTGATGGAGCTCAGTACAGGTGGAGGGGATGGGAGGACTCAGTACAGGAGGAGGGGATGGGAGGACTCAGTACAGGTGGAGGGGATGGGAGGACTCAGTACAGGTGGAGGGGATGGGAGGACTCAGTACAGGAGGGTTGGGAGGACTCAGTACAGGAGGAGGGATGGGAAGACTCAGTACAGGAGGGGATGGGGGGACTCAGTACAGGAGGGGATGGGAGAGGCTCAGTCATGATGCAAACTAAGCTGCTGAGAGGTGAGTAAAAACAGAGACTTTCAAAACTAGTCTAAAGGGCACAAACACAGGCAGGAGGGCATGAAGCAGAGATAGACAGTCTTCCTACCTTGCTCTTGATTGCTGACCCAAGCAAGCTACATTGGAAAGGAAAGAATTTTTATTACAACCTACAGGTCAGAGTCCGACATCAAAAAGAGCCAGGTCAGGAATGATATGGAAGCCAGAGAGGCATGATGCATATTGGTTTTCTCAAGCTTACACTAAGCTGCCTTTCTTTGTACCTCCCAGGGCCACCTACCAGGGGTAGCACCACCCATCATGGGCTAGGCCCTTCCACAACATTCAGTAGTGAAGAACATGCCCTCGCAAACTTGCTTGCAGGCCAATTTGATTAAAACTTTCCTCAGTTGAACCCCCCCCCTCCCCAGATGTCAACCAGCACGGAAGTATGGTTAGTAAGGAAAAGCAAAGCTGTGGAGTACTCAGTGTGATTCCAAGCAGACAGTAGGAATGGGCTGAGCAAAAAAAAAAGATTGAGGCCAAATACCAAGACACCTTGCTCTACAGGACTTGGAGGTCTCTTTTTGCAGGTGGGAAGAGGGAGAGAGACCCACAAAATTTTCATAGCCGAAGAGGAGAGGCACAGGCTCATATTGTAAAGAAAGATGGGTTTGGTCTTGATGGCCTGCTGTCCATTAGTGGACAGCTGGTGCTGTGGGGTGAGCACACTTTTGCTTTGATTGTTTCTTTTTTTTTGTGAATATTCATAATGTATAAGTCAAATACTTTTGACTTTGGTGGTTTGAATTAGAAATGAGCCTCTATAGGCCCAGACATTTGAACACCAAGTCCTCAGTTGGTGACACTGTTTGGGGTGGCAGGAGAGCCCTGCTGGTAGAAATACATCACTGCTTTGTAGTCAAAGATGTGACCTCTTAGCTTCCTGCTCAGACTCCTTGCTGCCAAGCTTTCCCTAACATTTCTTTCCTTTTCTTTTTCTAATATTTATATTTAATTTTATTACATGGATATGAGCATTTGCCTGAATGTGTGTATGTATGAGCACAACGTGTGTGCCTGGTGACCATGGAAAACCCTGGAACTGGAGTTATGGATGATTGTGAGCCACTATGTGAGTGAAGGGAACAGAGTTCAGGTCCTCTGCAAGAACAAGTGCTCTTAACCACTGAGCCACCTCTCCAGTGCCACCATTTGGTTCCGCACAAAAAAAGACGAACAAGCAGATAAATGAACAGCAATAGCAACAACAAAAACTCACCACCCTAACCAATGGCATTTCTAATTAGTCATTCAAAGGTTCGTAGGAACCGCCAACCAATCCCCAATCCATCCTGAAGCTGGCATTGATGGTCCATTTTACAGGAAATGTGGTAAGCAGCATTGCCAAGTTCCAGTCAAGAAGACAGCCTTTTAATCAGCTAATGCAAGATATGCCATTCAACTACCTGAAAAGATACAGTTGCTGTATCTTTTATCTACAGAGTTGCTCTCAAGCATTCTTCAGACCACTGGTTGACCCATATATAATAGGATATATACATACATTCACACACATATCTATCTATCTACCTATCTATCTATCTATCTATCTATCTATCTATCTATCTATCTATCTACCTATCTACCTATCTATCTATCTATCTACCTGCCTGAAGGATATGAAGGATAACATCAAGTTCACATATGACTAAGAACTATACCATGTTCACCAATCAGTCTTAAAAATACATGATAAGTCACTGAGTAGTGCACTCAGAGGGGACTTGCCTCTGTAACCGGCAATGGTAGAAGATATAACAATTGTCTTAACTTTTTTCCTGCTTCTGTAATAAAACACCCTCACAAAGACAACTCAAGGGAAGGGGATTTATTTTGGCTCACGGTTTCCAAAGGAACAAATGACCACTGAAAGAGAAGATACCACGTCATGGGCAGGAAGCTGGCTGGTCACACTGCATCCATAATCAGGAAGTAGAGGGTAAACAGGAAATAGGGCCTTCCTGTAAAGCCTGGGTATCTAACCCAAGTGACTCACTTCCTCTAGTATAGTTTTACCACCTAAAGGTTCCAGAACCTTCCCAAATGGCCCCAACAGTGGGGAACCAACTGCTCAAACATGTTGAGCCTATAGAAAATTCCAACAACAACATTCTTCAAGAATGCTGTACAAAATACATTTCAGAATATTTCTTTACACTGTGTTAAGATGTATCACTGTGGTTGGTTTAATAAAGAGCTGAATGGCCAATAGCTAGGCAGGAAGAGGTTAGATGGGACTTCTGGGGACAGAGAGGTCTCAGGAGAAGAAGAAATGTGGAGTTGCCAGCCAGCGCCAGAATAACCAGGGTATGTATAATGGAGATAAGGTAACAAGCAGGCAGAAGAATGTAGATTTTAAAATATGGGTTAATTTAAGTTATATGAGCTGGTTAGGAACAAGCCTAAGCTAAGGCAGGGCTTTCATAATAAATAATAAGTCTACGTGTCATTTTTTTGTGAGCTGGCAGCCCCCAAAGAAAAGTCTGACTACAAAAATATTGTATGAGACCTGAAAAAGTATTTCTTAAAGACAGAATGTAATAAACATAAAAGCACACACATGTATGTTGACAAAGAGCCCATGTGCCAGAGGAAGACAGGAAGTGAAAAAATAAAAAGAACCCAAAAGAAGGGAGGAAAATGAGGGAAGGATTTTCACAACTTAGGTGTGGAATAAGTGGAGAACAAAGAGTAAAGTAATGGATTTCAGGAAGTTAATAACCACATTAGGAATTATTATGTAGCTGGGTGGCAGTGGCACACGCCTTTCATCCCGGAACTTAGGAGGCAGAGGCAGGCAGATCCCTGTGAGTTCAGGGCCAGCCTGGTCTACAGAGTGAATTCCAGGGCAGCCAGGGCTACACAGAGGAACCCTGTCTTGAAAAACAAACAAGCAAAAGTTATTATTATGTAGTCATCACAATTGAGGTTTGTAAGACTGGGTTCCTAAATGCAAAAATCCAACTCTAGTACTGAAGAAATACATTTCACATATAACAAAATCGAAAGTTCAACGTGGGAAGTTGGAAGATACATACACCATGCTAATATGGACTGAAGTGTGTCCTTCCAGAATTCTGTTGAAGCCTTGCGTTTAGGTGCAGCCTATTCAGAGAGAGGTCATTAATGCTAGATGAGTTTATAAAGGGGGAAGCTCATTCCACTATGAGGAGCATCCTTGTAAGAGGAGAAGAGATGCCCTTGATTCTTTCCATCCTTCTCTATTTTCTTCCACCTCCTCTCCCTTCACTCTTCCTCTCTCCTTCCTTCTCTCTCTCCCTCCTTTTTTCTCCTTTTATAAAAAAAAAGGACTATTTGAGGGCACAGCAAGAAGGCAAGCCAAGAAGAAAGGCCTGACCAAACACTAACCTGGCATCTTGCTTTTAGACTTCCAGTCTCTAGGACTGTAGGGAAAATCGATTTCTATTGTTTCAACCACTGAATCCACTCTATGTAGCAATGAGCCCTGTGGTGGTTTGAAAGAAAATGGCCCCCAAAGAGAGTGGTATTATAAGGAGCTGTGGCCTTGTTGGAGTAGGTGTGGCTTTGTTAGAGGAAGTGTGTCACTGTGGGGGTGGGCTTTGAGGTAGCCTATGATCAAGCTACACCTAGTGTTAACAGTTCACTTCCTGTTGCTTGTGGATGAAGATGTGGAACTCTCAGCTCCTTCTCCAGCACCATGTCTACCTGTATGCCACCATGTCCTGCCATGATGATAATGGACCTCTGAAACTGTAAGCCACAACAATGAAATGTTTTCCTTTATAAGAGTTGCCATGGTTATAGTGTCTCTTCTTAGCAATAGAAACCCTGACTAAGACAAGCCCCAAACAGTAAATATACAATAGACTAAACAAAAGGAAGATGAATGGATATACTAATTTCAGACAAAGAATATATCACAATAAATAATATCATCCTGGACAAAAATATTTCATAATGAAAAAGAAGTCAATTAATTGAAAGTATATTACATCCCTAAGTGCTTATGTAGTAATAACAAGCATTCAAAATATATTAAGTAAAATTCATAGAACTGCAAAATACATAAATCTACATTTGTATGTAAACTATTAATAATCTCAGTTATCAATAGAACAATAAAAAGAAAATTAAGTAAACAGATAGAAAGCAAGTCATCCATGAACATGACCTAATTTGTATTTAAAAAAATACTCAACCAAACCACAGCTGTCTACACATTCTTTTCAAGTGCACAGGAATGTTTACCAAGATAGTCTGTATTCTAGGCCATGAAATATGTCTTAATAAATATAAATGAATTCCAGTCCAAAAAAGTATGTGTTCTATTATTCAGATTAAATTAGGATAAATAATAAAAAGCTTTTCTGGAAAATACTCAAGTTTTGCAAACAAAATAACATATTTCTCTTACCATATGAGTAAAGAAAAACTCAAAAAGAATATGAGGAAGTGTTTTACAATAACTGAAAGTTCAAAAGGAACTGATCAAAATCTGTGTGATGCCACTAAGAAAGTATGGTAGTTTAGGGGGAAACTGGAGGTATTAGATGTCTTTATGAGGAGAGACAGAGAGAGAGAGAGAGAGAGAGAGAGACAGAGAGAGACAGAGACAGAGACAGAGACAGAGAGACAGAGACAGAGAGAGAAAGAGAGACAGAGACAGAGAGAGACAGAGACAGAGAGAGAGACAGAGAGAGAAAGAGAGAGACAGAGAGAGAGACAGAGAGATTGAGATTTTAAGCCAATGCCCTCAGCCTCCTCTTAAGAATCCAGACAAATTAATTGAAAAAAAAAAAAACATAGTTAACAGAAAGAAGAAGTTACAAAGACCAGAATGAGGTTCAGTGAAATGTGACTTTGAAAACAGTAGAGAAATCACTGGTGAGATGTTGGTTCTTTGAGTTAACCTACAAATCCAATGCAGTCCTCAAACCAAGAAACTGATGAGCTGGTTCTAAAATTCTTATGGAAGCACAAAAGACAAATAATAGTCAAAATAACTTTACAAAGAACAAAGTTTTGGAAAACGTAACACACTAGATCGTCCAGAGATCTTGTAAGTCTAATGAATGTTGTAGTGTCAGTATCAAGACAAACAATGAATCAGAATAAAGGGTCCATGCATGGACCCACATGTATTTGAGCAGTAGATACTTGACAAAGGAAATTTACAAAAGAGATCTGGTGAAGGAAGGACAGTCATTCAGCAAATGGTGTCTGCTGTGATAGTCAGTGTTGGTTATCATTTTGACAGAATCTAGACTCAAGGAGACAAGCCGTCAGGCACACTCATGAAGGATTAGCTAGACTAAAGGGAGTCTCTGAGAATGTCTTTGAGCAATCACCTTGCTTATGTTCACTGATGTGGGAACATTCATCTTAATTGTGGGTAGAATGATTCAAGATTTTGTTCCATATTTAACCATGGGTAAGAATTAACTTGGAATTCGTCACAGACCTTTACATGAACCTAAACAGATAAAACCTAGGGGAAAAACTATAAGAATAGCAAAAATTATGTTAACAAAAGACCAAAGTACAATTCATAAAGGGGGGGGTAGTAAAGAAAATGTCTGTAAACAAAGGTTTAAATTTGTTAAAAATCTCTAAACAAAAATGTTGTTAAGGTAAACAACCAACAGAGTGAGAGAACGTATTCATAAATCATATATTTAAGCCAGGCAGTGGTGACGTACGCCTTTAATCCCAGCACTCAGGGAGGCAGAGACAGGCAGACCTCTGCAAGTTTGAGGCCAGCCTGGGCTACAGAGTGAGTTTCAGGAAAGGTGCAAAGCTGCACTGAGAAACTCTGTCTCAAAAAGCAAAACAAAAATCATATATTTGATCAAGGATTTGCATGCAGAACATATAAAAAGCAATACATTTAACTAATAAGAGAACAGCCACTCAATTTTATAAAATGGCCAAAGACCTAATTAGATATTTTTCCATAAAGGTATACAAATCAGAAAAGTATGAAAAAAAAAAGAGCAATAAGTATAGTCACTGGTGAAATGCAAGTACAAACCACCATAAGATACAAATGTAGATCTATTAGAGTGGCTGAAAAATTACTATGCCCGGATAAAGATTTAAAGACACAGGAATCCTCGGACACTACTGGTGGAAATGTAAAATAGCCTGGTGGTATTTTCCCTACGGCTATAATAAAATATCCTGACCAAAGCAACTTAAAAGATGAAGACTTTATTCTGACTCACAGTTCAAGGATACAGTTCATCATGCTGAGGCTGTCAAAGCATTGGGAACTGGAAGCAGCTGTAACTTTGCACACAAAATCGGATAAGAGAGAGTGATGAGTGCTTGTGTCCAGCTCCTCTGTCTTCTGAGATCCAGAACCCAAGCCCATGGAATGGCACTGCCCACTTTTATCTGGCAATTCATACCTCAAGTAATCTAATCAACATTTTTTTTTTATTTATTTTTTAGACAGAATCTCACTATGCACCTCTGGCTGGCCTGGGATTTGCTATGTAGACCAAGTTGGCCTCCAGCTCATAGCGATCCAACTGCCTCTGCCTCCCAAGTACTGGGATTAAATGCATATGCTACCACATCTAACCTTCAACACTATTCTTAACAGATATAACCAGAGACTAAATAATCCCTTATAGGTGTGCTTCGAGGCTTGTCTCCTAGGTATTTCCAAAAAAACCTGTCAAGTTGGCAATTTACAAGAACCATTGTAGATATTGTCCTTAAAATGAAAGCATATGGCTAACATAGGTCCATATATCCAGTTTTTAAAGCACTTATCTAAAAGAATAAAATCCTATGTTCATAGAAAGCTTTGTATATGAATGTTTATAGTGGTTCTATTTTTTAATAGACAAAACCAGAAAAGAATCATCTTACTTCTTATAGTTTCTGTTGCTGTGATGAAACACTATGGCCAAAAGCAATTATGGAGGAAAAGGTTTATCAGACTTATACTTCCACATAGTGATGTGTCCATCATGAAAGGAAGTCAGAGCAGGAATTCCAACAAGGCTGGGACCTGGAAGCAGAAGCTGATGCAGAGGCCATTGAGGGTTGGTGCTTACTGGCTTGCTTCTATGGCTTGCTCAACTTGCTTCCTTATAGAACCCAGGACCCCTTGCCCAGGGAAGGTACCACCCACAAGGGGCTGGCCCCTCCCTCATCAATAACTAATTAATATCACTCTATGAATTTGCCTTGATCCTAGTCATATGGTGGCATTTTCTCAATCAAGGTTCTCTCTTTTCAGCTAACTCTAGCTTGTGCCAAGGTGACAGAGAAACTAGCCATGACAGGGTAAATATATTGATTGTGTTTATGCATGTGAGCAATGTAGCAATACACATTATGACATGGAGGAATCTCAAAACAGCTATGATGAAGAAAGAAGGAGGTCATAAGAGTACATGTTGTATATTTCACTTATCAGAATGAGAAAATATGATCTAAGAGACCAAGGCAGAGGAGAAGAAGGCTGTGATTTCAAGACCTGAGGAAACATGAGCGTGAAGGATACGGTCCTTCCTTTGGTTATTTTAACATGGTTGTTACTGGATCATACTGAGACATGACTAGGGCATCAGGAAGGCACACTTCCCTGTGTGTTTATGAGGGCGTTTCTGGCAACCATTAGAAAATGACGGCCCTAATCTCAGTGGTGTCACGCTCTGGGGGTCAAAATCTGAATATATTATTTGGCAAGTAGCAGGAGGTGCGACCTCCTGAATGAAGTAGGTCACTGGGAACATGCTCTAGAAAGATGAACTTTGAACCCAGCCTCTTCCTGTCTCCACCAAGAAGTGAGCAGCTCTTCTCTACTCTCCTCCGTAATGTGCTGCCACACTATGTGCCCAGAAACAGTACAGCCATAGATGCAGAAGCAATAATAAAAAAAAAGAGGCCCTCTACTTGAGATGGAGTGGAGGGGCATACAAGGGTTAGAGGGAGGGGACATGGGATGTGGTTATATATATTTTTAATTTAAGTTCATTAAAAAGGAAACAACAATACTTAACATTTACAGTTTGTTACATGTCAATTATACCTTGCTGAAGTTGGAAATGATAAAAATAATAGGAAAGTAAGGTAGAAATAGAAAACAAACTTACCCTCTCTTTCCCTGGAGCCCTGCTCTCCAGTAATAGTTGCTTTAAAGAATAGCTCTGTAAAATTTCTTCTGTGGATTGCCTCATAACTCTGAGCATAATTACATCTGTATTTCTTGAGATGATCATAGATTTATATGTGTGTGTGTGTGTGTGTTTGTGTGTGTGTGTGTGTATGTGTAGATTTTTGTAAAAATACTCTGTTTTCTGAATTATACTCTTTGAAATCTTAATATTCAATTTGATTTTCCTTCATCATCATTGAAAACATTCATGTATTTCCTTCCATATACCAGACATTATTATTCTATCCCATATGTATATGAGATATATAATATATATATAATAAAAGCATATATATATATATATATATATATATATATATATACACATATATTCTTTTATTTTCAGAATAACTTGGTGAGATACCTACTGTAAGAACCAAGGCATTAGAAAGCAGCTTGTCAAACTGGAGTAAAATTTCAAATGCAAGAATTCTTACTCTTAAGAAGTACACTCTTTGTAAGCAAGGATGCTTATACTGCCGCAATATGATATTATTGTGATTACACCATAATTACACTAAAACCCTTATCCAGCCCTTCTAACATAGACATACTGTCTCTTGGTTCCCTTCATGTTTGACTACTTTTTCTTCTCTCCAGTCTTCGGTTCCAGTATACTATGGCATTTGTCCTATAACTACAATTCATTTTAGAGGTATTGTCTATACATTTATTTTTAAATGTATTCTTCACCACAGCATCTGTAGGGAACTCCTTGTCATAGCAAGCCCATTGAGTCTACAGAGGAGGTGTCTCTGTGCCAGGGTCTTCACTAGTATAAATAGCATGGGTCTGAGAGAGTTAAGATGAACCAAATCATAAGGACCTGTACCTTGTCACATGGCTACTCAGCTTCTGAGTCATTCTGTTTGTAGAGGAAATTCATGTCCTTTTGTAAGGAATTCTTCACAGAGCCAACAACTTTCAGTTCCACCTTGGAATGGTGACTCTCCATGCCTGCCTCAAGGTTGTTGTCCTAGAATGTTTCCCAGTACAAATCTGGGAAAGATGCACTTCTCCTTGAAGCCCTGGCTTCCTCTTGGATTCCTCTTTGGCTGGAATAACTCTTTGGGATCTTGTGTGTGGGTGACCAATGCTCAGAGTTGTTGCATGTTAAATACAGTCTCCCTCTTGATTGATAATTTGGCTAGGTAGAACACGTTAAACTAAAAAACATTTCCATTTGGTTTTTGTGGGAGACCAGCTCCCACATTTATTTACCCCAGGGACTCTTTAGGAGTGAGAGATAAGAGGCTTAGATAGAAATAGAGGGGGAGAGAAACAGATAGAAACACAGGATAGCCTCAGAAGGGCCTGGATCCTTATCCATTGGCCCTGAACTTTATTCCAAAGGTCTTTTTATAACAATGCCAATGAGCGGGGCAAAAGACCGCCCCCTTGCTAGATACAGCCAAGTGTAGACCCTTCCAAACACCTGGTACTCAGGCCCAGGGTCCAATCATCCTCTTATGCAGTCCTGCTGGGAAAAAACACTAGGAAACTTGGGTGGGCTCCAACAGGTTTTCAGAAGGCATACTTCCCTCTTAGTCTCCCTTGGCTCCTGCACTTGCTGACTGTCTACCCAGTGCCAATCAGATTCTCATTTCCAGTGGATGACTTACTCTGAATTTCTAGAATTTTCCCTTTACCCTTGCTGTCTAAAATGTTACAAGAATAATGCCTTGGGTTCATTATGTTCATTTATTCTATTTTGCATTTTCTGGGCTCTGCTAATATAAAGTCCTGTTTCTTCACATCTGGAAATTTGTCTCCTCTTCTGTTTTGTCTATATTCTTGTTCTGAACATCTTCTAGATATTAAGACTTTTGGATAATTCTGGTATCATTTTTTCCCTCTTTGTTTTTTTTCCCTCTAGGCTGCCTCTTAAATTTCTAATTTGGACAATTAGTTTGATATTCTAAGAAGACAATTTGGTTTCTACTTTTTCTTGGCCGCCAATTCTTATTCTACAAATGCTTTCCACTGAAGTTTTGAGGGTACTGAATGCAATTACTTCGAAGATGGTTTCTATTCCTGAATGACCTCTACCCTCCAGGGTCAACCTGTTTTTCTCTCCACCTGATCTTCTCATCCTTACTTTCCCCCCTCTCGCTTTCTATGATCCATGACTTTGGATTCCTACTTAAACTGGGAAGAGCCAGCCTGTTCAACACACCTAACCGCCTTTGTTGGGCACAAGCCTTTCCTTTACCTGGAAAGACGCTTGCCATCTGTAGCCTTTGCTTTAAGACTTTGTAATAATAGAGGAAGGAGTTGCCCCTGATCCGGCCTCTCCAAGTTTTCTGCAGCTCCAATGGGATTCACCCTGCCAGGCTCCTCCTCAAAATCAAGTCCTCAGCTCCTGCCTGAGCCTGCAGCACTAGGGGAGGGTTGTGGACTGTGACTCCTGGCTCTTCAAGTTGGATCCCTTCCAAACCCCTCTTCTCTTCCAGTTTCTGCTCCTCTGTCTCTCTGGGTCCATTGCCAAGAAAAATAGCCCTGGCTACTCCCACAGGCTTCTCTTGTTAATACGATGTGATCTGCCAATACAATCCTAAGTATTTACAATTTGAAGACATTTGTCTACGTCTCTAGTTCCCTGATGTCCCTACCCCTAAAGACTCAGGATTGTCCTTATCACTCTTCAATCTATGGATCTGGTGTGGGAGCACGGGGAGGGGCTGTTACATGTGTACCTGTGTTGCACGAATCCTAAATGGTCTTATAATAAAAACCCAGAGCCGGATATCAGAGTGAAAGCTGCAAGATCAGAGAGACAAAGGAACAAGCCACAGCCACTTCTCACCTTGCCAACTCCTCTGACTGAATGCCTCTGAGTCCTCAGCCGAAAAGGCCTAGTTCCTGTCTCCTCACACCTTATATGCCTTTCTCCACCCAGCCATTTCACTTCCTTTCTCAACCTTCCTAGTGCCAACATTAATGGTGTGTGTGTGTTTCCCAAATACTGGTAGCAGAGGCATGAGATCTCAGGTGCTGGGAATAAAGGTATGTGCCACCACTGCCTGGCTGTTTCTTTTAGACTGGGTTAATCTCCTATAGTCCAAGGTGGCTTTGAACTCATAGAGATCCAGACGGATCTCTGCCTCCAGAATGCTAGGATTAAAGGTGTGTGCTACCACTGCCTGACCTCTATATCTAATCTAATGGCTGGCTCTGTCCTCTGATCTTTAGGCAAATTTTATTAGAGTACAACAAAATATCACTACATTTCCCCTTTATTTGTCTAAAATGATAAAAGAAGGGTATAACTAATATAAGAAAAACTGATTACAGTAAGTACAATAACTATCTACAATATATATAGTCAAGAATTACATTAACAATGTCCAGTCCATTAGTAATTGACAAATTCAGAGAAAATACTCCATTTTTTGGTGAGTCCAAAGTGTTAGACCTAATTCACTTTCTATCCTAACTTACATTACCAACCAAAAACTATCTTCTGATGTCTTTCAAACTTATACACTTTACACCTCTTTAGTTAGGTTCTTTTCTGAATCAGTTAACAAGAAAAGCTATAACTATCCAGTCTTCAACTCCCTCAGAGACTTGAGAAAGAAATAATATTAACTGAGTAAGCAGAAGTACAAACAAGTGACTTCAAAAAATGACAGAAACAGCTACATACCTGTCTGTCACTACTGCATCTCTGAGCTTCTCTGTGCTTTTCTATTTTGAGGCAGTGTGTGTGTGTGTGTGTGTGTGTGTGTGTGTGTGTCTGTCTGTCTGTCTGTCTATATGTGTCTGTGTGTGTCTGTCTGTCTGTTTCTCTGTGTGTGTGTGTGTGTGTGTGTGTGTGTCTGTCTGTCTGTCTGTCTATATGTGTCTGTGTGTGTGTCTGTCTGTCTGTTTCTGTGTCTGTATGTCTGTTTCTGTGTGTGTCTGTGTGTCTGTCTGTCTGTCTATATGTGTCTGTGTGTGTCTATGTGTGTGTCTGTCTGTCTGTTTCTCTCTCTCTCTGTGTGTGTGTGTGTGTGTGTCTGTCTGTCTGTCTATATGTGTCTGTGTGTGTCTGTCTGTCTGTTTCTCTGTGTGTGTGTGTGTGTGTGTGTGTCTGTCTGTCTGTTTCTCTGTGTGTGTGTGTGTGTGTGTGTGTCTGTCTGTCTGTCTGTCTATATGTGTCTGTGTGTGTCTGTCTGTTTCTGTGTCTGTATGTCTGTTTCTGTGTGTGTGTATGTGTGTGTCTGTCTGTCTGTCTCTATGTGTCTGTCTGTGTGTGTGTCTGTATGTCTGTTTGTGTCTGTCTGTCTGTTTCTGTGTGTGTGCGTGTGTGTGTGTGTGTGTGTATGTGTGTGTGTGTGTGTGTGTGTGTCTGTCTGTCTGTCTGTCTATATGTATCTGTGTGTGTGTGTGTGTGTGTGTGTGTGTGTGTGTGTCTGTCTGTCTGTCTGTCTATATGTGTCTGTGTGTGTCTGTCTGTGTGTGTGTCTGTGTGTCTGTTTCTGTGTGTGTGTGTGTGTGTGTGTGTGTGTCTGTGTGTGTGTGTGTGTTACTTCCCCCTTGGACCACAGGGTCATGTGAACATTTCTTCATTTTTCTTCTTCTTGTCAGTTCTTCCAGTACTGAAAGCTAGGTTGATAGTGTCCCATCCTTTCAGAGTTAAATAATTTTTTTTTTTTAACCATGGCTCATTGAAAGCTCAGTTGTATTTTTCTGGTAATTTTCTTCCGAATATCTTCCATCTTCCTAAAGGAATTCAAAGCCACATTAGTTCATGGAAGCTGAGGCCTATCTACCACATCACACATCTACAGTGTCCAGCTACTCTTGCTTCTCCTTCCCAGACAGATAAGATTAATGTTGTATCACCTGTTGCTGCTATGAAGATGCTGTACAGTGACGATGTATTTAAAAGCTGTGAAACTATGGGGAAATAGTGTTTCAACCCCAGACCTCCTAGGATGCTGGCAAAACTTCTAATGTGCCCACAATCAGATGTGTTGCCTTGAACAACAGTTACCCTGAACCTCTTGGGTGTAGTCATTTGGTTAGCTGATGGCACTGAGTGCTGGGGACTAAGTTTGG
Organism: Onychomys torridus; assembly: GCF_903995425.1. Lineage (NCBI taxonomy): Eukaryota > Metazoa > Chordata > Mammalia > Rodentia > Cricetidae > Onychomys > Onychomys torridus. The sequence goes on from NC_050462.1 coordinate 37,690,850, forward strand.
GATGAATTATTCTTACATTGATGGAAACATGCATTGAGCTAACTGAATATTTTTTTCAGTTACATAAAAGGCGATTTCAAAGCTCCAACCTATGTCTCATGAGCAAAAATGAACATTTGTAATAAGTACCTTGGATTATTGGAAGGTCACTACTTAGTTCAAGAACATACAATATTTAAAAGTTACTGAAATATGGACATATTAGCCTTGATGCTATTCCATTAGAGAAGGCAGAGTTTTAAAAAATTAAAGAAAAGAAAATAGTACTGGACAAAATTAATGTTATGATCGACAATTATCACAAAGATTTTTCCAATATTTGTAGTTTCTTGGAATATTATCTGCCTTTGGTTTCCTAAAAAGCAGATTTGTGAACAGGATGAAATCAGTTTCTTACAGTCACACGTAGAAAAAAATCTCTCAGATGTACTTAAAAAAACGGACTTTTTTTGTAGGAATTCAGTAGACGTTCTCACTGTCCATTTCTTTGTTTGTTTAACGTGTGTGTGTGTGTGTGTGTGTGTGTGTGTGTGTGTGTGTGTGTGTGTGTGAAGGGAGAAATCTTCACAGGTGAGGCAGTAATGACTTGACACTATACTGGAAAAACCTGCCCTGTATGTTTTCATGGGTCTTGCATGGGTGAAAGCTATAGGTTCAAACTTGTTAATGGCTTTTCCCCCACTAGAACTTTGTTCAGAATGGTAGACTCAGATTCGGTCCACATGTGTGCCAGCCTTTACACACAAGAAGCCTAAGATCTTTTCCATTCTCTAGGCAAATGGACTATGTCAGTAACATTTCTGGAATGTGAGCTATGAGGACGCAGAGACAAAAAGTTAGCTGGAATTTATGAAGCCATCTCAGGAAAATGACTTCATCATGCCATCCTCATTTTCTCCAGCCAAAGAGAACGTGAAATACTCCAGTATCTACAGCTGTGTGGTGCTTGGCATGCCCAGAATGGGGGAGCCTCTGGGGTCTCCTGCCTTGACAGCTGGATCCGTGTGAGTCTCGAGAATCAGGTGCTTCTGCCCTGGCTAGCTATTTGTTTGTTTTTGTTTTGTTTTTAGAGACAGGGTTTCTCTGTGTGTAGCTCCGACTGTCCTGGATCTCACTCTGCAGACCAGGCTGGCCTTGAACTCACAGAGATCCACCAACACTGCCGGGACTGGCTAGCTATTTTTAGCTCCCAGACTGCGATGCACGTTCACACTTCTTTCTCTTGGTCTGAAACTGGCCCTGGCTCTCCTTACTCAGCTGGGGACCTCTGACTCAGTTTCAAGGTTCAGTTCAGTCACCGTCTCCTAGGGGAAGATTTCTCTGACTTTCTGGAGGCATTTAGCTCCGTGAAGTTGTAGTAACAACTGTGAGAAAGGAGACTGGGGAGCGCTGGGATATAGCCTTACTGGTGGTTCAGGTTTGCTCGTTTTCTGAGCCTGTCTGTAAAGGACACAGGTCGGCCTTGCAGGGCTATTCTGAGAATGAACTACAATGGGAACCAGAGAGCCCTTAACAGGTTGGCATGTGGACAGCCCTTGGGGAGCACTGTTGCCCACCCCTTCCTCACGTTTTTTTGGATGCCATGAACTTAACAACTCATAGGGAGACTGACAACAGTCCATACTGTGAAAGCATTTGGATAACAATCCTGTGGTGTTTCTAATTAAAACCAGTGCTATATAAATAAAAGTGTATCTTAGGCTTTCTTTATTCACAAAGATCCTTCATGTTGGACCTAAAATAGAGTGGTTGTTTAGTTAAGTGTGTGCAAATGATACGTCAAAAGGTCCTGATCAAAAGACTGCACTGTGTTGCAACGTATAAATTTGAAACAGAGGTTAATGTTGTCCCCTTCGTAGTTACTTCTAGTCTTGCACCCTCCTTTCCAAACCTCTCCAATAGGCCATGAACAACAAAGTACACTGACAGCGAACATTTCCCAAGGACGACAGTGTATCAAATGTAACGATTAATAGATGTCACAAGAATTAGTTCTCTCCCTTCAATCTTTTGCAGATATTCGTTATCCTCATAGGCTCCCGGGTTAGGTCACATGTTTCTGTTTCTAGGATCGCATGCAGAAGTCTTTCTCATGACAGCAGAGCCATGCGGCGGTGCTGGGTGCTTTGTTCTTGTTGATAGGATATGAATACGAGGCTAGAGAATATGGGGTACTGCTATCCAGGCTACAAGTTTTCATGCCTTTCCAAGTAATTTTTATTCCCCACAAGCTACATTTCTTTGGCCAAGTTTTCACTCTGTTTTGAGAAGTTAGGAAATTGCCAATGACTTACTCAGCTCCTCACTCACCAAGTATTTATAAACACAGTGATGAAAAAGCAGAGAGTCTGGAGCAGAGCCTGAGTGACAATCCCTTCTCTTCCACTTACTGGTTACACAGCCTTGGGGCGGGTATCTACATCCTCCATCTATGGACTGAATGTGTGTCCCCCCTGCCTACCGGCCCAACAGACTTCTTATACCAGAGTTTCTACACTCTGTGATGGGATTAGCACTGAATATCTCTGGGAGAAAAAAAGGATTTAGATGCATCCAGGGGTACAGACTTCCCCTGGTTCCTCTCCCTCTCCCTCCCATTACCCATTTTCACTCTTTCCCTCTCTTGCTCTCTCAAAGAACTCTCTCCCTTTCTCCGCTGCTTGAAGACACAGCAAGAAGGTGGGCCATTTGTAAGCAAGAAGAAAGCATTCACTGGGAACCCAATTTGTCAGTGCATTGGTCCTCAACTCCCCAACTCCTGACACCCATTCCACCCATCTCATCTCATCCCTGGCAGAAGCCCTAGCCAATGAAGAAGTCAATGGGTTAGCTTTTTTGTCTGTAAACCAGGGGTAACACTAGTCCTGCATCGGGAGGCTACTGGCAGCAGGGCCCACATCTAATTAGTATTTCTAATTGCTAGGAACCAGCAGTGTTAAGTCTTACCCCTAAGAGGCAGTGGAGGAACAAAGGCTCTCAACAAATATTTAGTAGATGAATAATGCAAAGCCATAATAGAGCGAGGCCATAAATATGGATTTTTGGAACCCAGGTGGTTTTGATGAATGACTGATGTCAGAGAACAAAAATTTAAACATTCTTATGATTAAGCCCCAACAACAGATTAATTTGCCCAAAGGCAGAAATCAAAAGAAATAATGAACTCATCTGCCTAACATCACAGAAGTCTCCAGTGAAAATCAGCCAAGGAGCTCTTTGCACAAATGTTTCTTCTGCAACTTGGCGGCACTTGGAATTGCTTCTTTTGCTTTTTAAAGAAGCTTCTAAATCCTGTTTAATTATTATCCAAACACATGAGACTCCAGTGAGGTCATATTTGGAAATACACATATCCACATTTAAATGACTCAAAACCATAAGAAAACCTTAGTGCAGTTCATCCAAATTTCTGCTTCAAGTCAAATTCATGTGATGGAAAAAACAGGGGGAAGACATCTCAGTTGGATGGTTGTTTTATGTAACATTTGCAGATAGTGAGTGTAGAGCAAAGGCATTTGAAGATGCTATCATTAAAACCACTGGCAGAGCCAGGCGCTTCTAACCTCTGGGGGAAGTACAAACACTACAAAAACAAACAAACAAACAAAAATCCTTAAGAACATAACTGTAATATTTACATCTTATGTAAGGACATGGATATAATTAACCGTTTGTGGTTTTCCGCTCGCTTGAGAAAGGATCTTGCTATGCAGCCCAGGCTGGTCTTGAACTCACAGCAATATCCTTGTCTTAGCTGCCTGAAGGCTTGAATAACAGACATGGTCTATCATGCATACCTTAAGAACATCCTTTTCTGCATAAACTGACTTTTTGGAGTCCATTCCCTATGGTGGGATACATTGCTCAGCCTTGATGCAGGGGGGCTTGATGCAGGCTTGGTCCTGTCTCAACTTGATATGCCAGGCTTTGTTGACTCCCCCTGCCTTACTCTTTCTGTGAAGTGGGTGAGGGGTGGGTTGGAGGGGAAGTGGGGCGGGGGGAGAGCAGGAGGAAGGGAAGGAGAGGGAACTGTGCTTGGTATGTAAAATGAAAAAAAAAAACATTAAATTAAAAAAAAACAAATATCATTTTCTTGAAACCCAGTTTTCAACGCATATATTTTGAAGTTCCTTTTAAAGTGTGATCCATGAAAGAGATATTTAAAAACACTGCACTGAAAGCCATCCCCCCCCCCCCCCACCCCACCCCCACCACCTGAGCAATGCTCAAATCCAAAGTAGCAGAGAGGGTTGGAGATTTGAAAAGGGCTGCAGGTATCAGACTCACAAGATCACGCATTCTTTTGCTTACTTTCCCAGAGGTGATGACGTAAACACTAGGAACTCTGAGTTCTTAGAAAGTTGGTCAGTATTAAGAAAAGCCTTTCCAGGGAGCCCCACAGATAACACTGCCTTCCACAGTGCAGGCTATTGGGGCTTTGTGCCTTTCTTTAGAAACAGTCTGTGACAGGAGAGGCTGAGAAATCCAGAGAGAATGATGAGGCTGAGTCGCTCAAACATGTAAGGGAACCTGGATATGGCGGCCCAAGCCTGTCATCGCAGTACTTGGGAGGCAGAGGCAGGAAGGAAGGCTGTTGAGTTTAAGGTCCATCTGGGTTGTATAGTCAATAAGGGCAGCCTGAGGTACAGAGTGAGATTCTGTCTCAAACAACAGACTGGACAGTAAGAGGGAGCTGCCTTCAGGTGCTGGGAGTCCTGAGACACACCTCTCATTACCTCATCCCTGAACAAGCCACAATTCCCTATCCCAGTAGATGCTTCTGCCCTTGATGTACACATGTATGTACAAGCAACAACACACATACACACACACACACACACACACACACACACACACACACACACACACACCACACACTCAGCATACTACACAGCACACCCAAACCCTCTTTTGCCTCTCACATGCACTGGCTACTGTTAGAGACTCGAGGTTTAACTTTATAATCCTTTGGTGTGCAGGCTTTATGTTATCTTGATTTTTATTCTATTCCAATGGAGAGGTAAGTTCATACTTGGTGTAAAGTTCTGCTTGGACAGAGAAAGTAAAATAAAGTGAAAGTATTGTGGTCCATGCTCCTCTTTGGCTCCATTTCCTCCGTGTGGTCTTGGCAGCAACCCACGCGGGTGGCAGACAGTGTTCACATTTGGCACCTCAGCTCTCTCCGAGTCAGCTTTTCTCTTTTTCTTTCTTCTTTTTTGAAGGGGCACATGACTTCTCAGTACATGCAAATGCCCTACATGTCCCTTTCAAAGTGCTAATCTGCAGATGCGATGGCCTAATAGGCTAACATCTATTTTCTATTGAGGTGTTAAAATGCCCCAATGTTAGAGGCTTTTGAAACGACGCACACTGATTATGTTCTAGTTCTATAGGTTAGGAGTGTGACTCTGGTTTGACCGTTAGTCTCCTGTGACCGGACTAAGAGGTGAGTACAGCACACTTCCAAGTGTGTTTGTGACAGGGAAGACGCCTTTCGTCAGTCCACAGAACTGATTATGAGCAGCTCTGTCTGACAGGCTGCGACACAAGCTAGAAGACGGGAGGTGGGAAACTCTTCTAAACGAGGTGCATCCTCTGATGCTGCCAACTCACGGGGCATTCATTGCACTCTGTACTCTTTCTCCTTTGAAGGTGGGCTCATACCAGCAACTCTGGGTGACGTCTCTAGGCTCTTGGCTCAGTCTGGGGCGTTGTCATTGCTTCCGGATGCTCTGAGGCGTCCACTGTCTTAGGCTGAGTAGCTCCTGGCTTTTCTGCTCTGCGTCCTCTACAAAACAATTGTAGATTCCATAGCCACTGACCCCGTCACTCCGTCTAATGACTGCCTAATCATATATGCATTCTGCTGGATCTGTTCCTCTAGATCTGTCCCCTGTGCTCAACCAGATTGGGACTGAGGTGTCAGCAGGGATGGATGCCACCCTTCTAGCCCCTTCTACTTTTATGGACCCTTAGGCCCACCTGGAAAACCCAGGAGAACATCCCCATTCCATCTGATTCCTTGCCCTCATCCTGTCTGCCACTGTAATCCTCTGTTGTGTGTTTTCATCTCAGCTCCAGCCTCCATAATCCAATGCCACTGGGAGTTCGAACAAGAGAAGTTTGCCTCATTGTGGTTCTGCAGCTGGTTTCTGTGGAATTTCCCTCCTCTGTTTGCAGACAACAGCCACGGCAGTATCTTCACGGGGATTTCCTGCAGATGCCTGTGCTCTGCTGTCCATCCTTTCCTTGTAAAGAAACCAAGGCATGTGAGCATGTCACCCCTTGCACTAGAGGGCCTGTCTCTAAACACAGCCACATTGGGGGTGGGGACTTCAACACAGGAGGCTGATGAGACAAGGTTCAGTATGTACAGTGCATAACCCAATGATGTCCGCAGGCTCTGGAGGCTAAGAAGGACTGTGTAATGAGGTGTCTGTAGTAGAACCCCAGTGCTGCCTTATGCTGCTGGAGTCAAATAAGGGAACAACAGTGAGATTGACCTTGGTGAGGTGACTGGAAAGAGGAGAGTGTTGCACAGGACAGTTGCATTCTGCTCCCACTCCGAGTGGCGATAATGGAAGCTTGAACCACTTCCGAGAAGAGATCGAACCTTCTCTGGCTTCTGCTCAGGGCACAATCAAGAGCGGCACTTACTCAGAGAAGATGGCGGAAGTGGCCACGGTGCCAAGCCCTTTGGACCACAGGTCTGTGACAGTTGCACTTCTGGAGTGAGTCATGGGTGCCCAGAGATTAATCTGAATGCTAATAAATGGCATGTGCTGAGCAGATCCTGCTCTGGGGCCCATGGGTCAAGCACTTTATGCTGGGTTTTCAAATCCACATTTCAAGATAGCTTGATGCATGCAGGAGATAAGAAACAAGCCCAGTGTGCTGTTTCTCACAGAGGAATGTGCCCAGGACAAGTCTAGAGAGAGGAGAAGCTTTTATCTTTATAGTCACTTCTGATCATTGGTGAAGGCCCTTGCGTTAGTTAAATCGGCTCATTGTTTACCTGTTGAGTTGGGACACAAAGGGATGTGACCACGTTGGTTTAAAGGCCTTACTGTTTTCAAGAGGCAATAAGTAACTCAGGGGGTGGGAGATGCAGATGCCCAGGATGAAAGAAGACTGCAAAGAACTGAAACAACTTGGCTGCAGCCTCCGTCCACCTTGCTGTTGCTACAGGGCTATGCTTGTGGCAGGCCACTCACAAAATAAAGCGCTGAGAACATAAAAGTAAGGAGTTTATGATGAAAGGAAATGCTTTTTGTCCTTTTCCTGTCCTTCCAGATCCATAAGCATGCAATATTAGAGAATTAGTACATTACATTGAGATGAATACATTATGTTCCTGGTGTTGTGTTGGCTACAAAAAAGGGAGGAGAGGAGCAATCTACTTAATTAAATCTTAACTAACAGCTCATATCAGCAATGTCTTGAACACATTCCAGGTGTCAATATTAGAAAAACAGAGACATCTCTACAGCTACCCATTTCTTTACCCAGGGCAGATATTACTAATCAATCACAGCATTATTTCCTACTGAACATTGAGTAAATGCCAATGGAGGATTCTAGGTAGTCAATGCCAAGCATTCAAAGATTGGCTTTAGAAAGAATATCTGTTTGCCTTTGTAAACACACAACATTGCTAATTTCTAACTTCTCCCTAGCCTCATTTCCTCCAAATACACATGACCCTCAGTTATAAATAGGAGTACCTACAACAAGACAGTACTGCTAAGGCAGTAGGAAATAGTCAGCAAAACACCCCAAAATACTGTTTACATCTTGTTGTTTATCATAGTTCTTCCAATAGAAGTATTTACGCCTGGAGTGAGGGGGAAGTTTATAAGACCAAGAAAGCTAAGGAAACTTACAAGGCTCAGGAAGTACATGGAACTCAGCAGATTCATAAAGCCCCATCCTCAAGATTACATAAGCAGTAAATAATTGGTAGGGGCAGAAGAGACTCTCCCATGAAGCCGCCTGCAAGTTGAACAGGGAGATCCTGGGATGCAACTTTTGTAAGTTGTCTCCCACATGGGTGTAGCCTTCTGGTGATGTAGCTATCTTTGACTTAGTCACACTCTTGTAAGTAAACCCCCTCACTCATGTGTCTATAAGCAACCCCAATAACATTCATTGGTTCACCAAGCTAGACTTGTGTTGAATCATTTCTTTGGTCTTTCATTGGTATTATATCTGGAGGGTTTTGTTGTTGTTGTTGTTGTTTTGGTTTTTTGTTTGTTTGTTTTTTGTTTTGTTTTTCACATCTAAGGAGGAGAAGTAGCACAACAAACTTAATGCAGGAGAGAAATGATAACTGTCGAACTGAAAAATAAGACTTTTCCAGCTATTGATTGGTGTTTTTTAAAAAAAAATGGTGATGTAATAGGTGGGCATGGAGAAAGGGAGCTGTGTCTAATCTCAGCCTAAACAGTAAGACATAAACCACATAAAGACAGGAGAGGTGAGCATCCGCAGAGGGAACAGGAAGTATGGAGCTCCAGAAGTAGAAATGAGATTAAACATGCAGGGAACTCACAGAAGATGGCTGTAGCTGGAACACACCGAGCCAGACGATCAGGGAACCAAATGAGACTAGAAGCTGGAGCCGAATACCAAAGGGCTTTGAAGCCTGTGTCAAATGAATTGTACATTTTCTCCTCAGTATGAGGAGAAATCCCCAAGGAGTTGAAGCAGATGGTATCATTATATAAACGGAGCTTTTTGTCCCAACTGCCCGGTCCCAACTAAATACACAAATGCTTATATTAATTACAAAATGCTTGGCCAATAGCTCAGGCTTATTATTAACTAGCTCTTATATTTAAATTAAACCATTTCTATTGATGGATGTATTGCCACATGTCCCATGGCTTTACTAGCCCTCTGGCATCTTGTTTCTTGGGCAGCTGGCTCCTGTCTCCTGATTCTGCCCTTCTCCTTCCCATCATCCTTAGTGTGGTCACCCCACCTATACTTCCTGCCTGGATACTGGCCAATCAGAATTTTATTAAGCCAGTTTGAGTGACAAATCTTTACAGTGTACAAGAGGATTGTTCCACAGCACCATGGGCTACATGGAAAAATATTCCATGGCTCCACAGCTCCATCTGCCCACAGTCACAACCAGGGGCTGTGAGTGGATCTGCACCCAGCTCCTATTTGTTCCCACCAGCCTCTTGAGGTGCTTGCTAGTCCATTCTATTTCCTCTATATTCTTGAGATTTCCTGAGAGAGTATCCATGGTCTTCTCCTTCCTCAGCTTTCTCCTGGACCTTCTCCAAGAAGTTTATTCATTCCCTCATGAATTTATATGAAAAACCTGTTCTGCCCTAAAGTCTATACTAGTCCTTAGAGGTACCATGATAAGAAAAAAGACAATCCCTTGCCCTGATAAAACCTAAAGATCGACAATTAATTACCACCCTGATGATGAAATGTCTAAGAAAATAGGTATTGACATGAACAAGGGAGACCATGGCAGGAAGAGCTTGGTCAGTGTGAGCTGGCCAAAGGAGGTGGGGACTAGGCAGGGCCGAGAAGTACTGGCTAGCTGAGACTTAAAACCAGCCAAAGTCATGTAGGCCAAGAAGAGCTGTGTTTCAGGTCACAGAAAGTGGCGTGAGGAAATATACAGCTGAGCGGTCCAATGTTCATCAGGATACCAAGAGTTCCGCCTCACCATTGCCAGAGTCCACATGTAATAATCATCTTTCCATCACATTAATGACTTCTACTTTGTTCTCTTTGACAAACAAATGCAATAAGTTTTTTAAAGAATAAAATATGAATGCTCATTTTGAAAAATATGTAAGAAAATGAAAATGAAAAACAGTTACTATATGAGTTACTTCTCCTACTGCTGTGACCAAATGCCTATCAAGGAACATTTAAGGGAGGAAGGATTTTCTTCGGGTCACAATTGAATGGTGTCATCTCTCATGGCAGGGAGGACATGCGGTCAGGAACACGAGATGTTGGACCAGACTGTGTCCACAGTCAAGGAGCAGAAAAGACTGCTACCATTCCACCTGCTCCTTTATATTCAGCCCAGGACCCCGACCCTTGGAATAGTGCCACCCACATTTTAAAGGGTCTTCCCCCTAAAATCAACCCAATCTAGAAACTCCACCACAGACATGCTCAGAGATTTGTTTCCATAGTGATTTTAAACCCTAGAGAGTTGACAAACAAGGTTAACCATCCTGGCTCCTCGTCATAATGATATCCTTCTTTCTAATCTTTGTATGGATTACAACTCTCCTACTTTTTGGCAAGGAGAACCATAAGTCTTGTGTCTTATTTTAGGTGGAGTGTGTTAGGAGAATGGTCAGTCTTGTATCTTATTTTAGGTTGAGTGTGTGTTGTTATTTTGAGTGTTTTAAAAAATTTGTTTGCTTCTAATTGCATAAAAACATAACTGAAGTAAACAATCCTTGGTTGATGTACATTAGTGTTTTCCCAGGTTTGTGCTACTTGATGTAATTATTCTGTACACAAATTCTATGAACATCATGGACTTCCTCTGATGACACATTCCTGAGGTCAATTGGCAGGCAAATACAACTGTAAGTTTTTAAAGGGCAAACTGTCAAGGTGTCTTCCAGAAGGTTCTGCTAATTATAGACCCTGCAGCATCTAATGAGTGCGTTGTGCCACCATGTTCTTTTTGGAAACATTGATCATGGCTGTTTCATTGATTACTGATTAAAAATAAACCCATTGCTCAATTTACATTACTTTGATTGATTTCTCATGTAACTTTTAAGACCAGACTTTTGTCTACTTTTTAACTTCTTACTGTCTTTCTTATTGACTAGAAATGTTCTTTCTACTCTTGAAATTTTACAGGCTTCTCAAATTCTTCAGGTAAAAGCCACCAAGGCTCTTATGTGATGACCTGGTCTCTTCCCTGCCTTCCTTCTCTTTGAGAGTAAAACCTGTGATCTGGAAACATTTTTATATCTGTCTATCAAATTCTTCCTCAAAGCCAGGCACAAACGATGCTCCATCCTCATGACGTCAGCACCAACTTGCTCATGGTTCTCTTCTAAGTTTTCTCCAGGAGAATCCAGAACGGCTGCTTCAACAACTATGTTAATTGCTCCAATGGCTTTCTGGTATAATCACAATCAACTAACTCGGGCCTCATCACGGTCTGGGTAGCCCGGTTCACACTGCGGCTTTGCCTGCCCCCACTTCCCATTTTGGACCATCCAGGCACACGAGGTACATCAGGTTCTGGAGAGGGCTCCTGGAGAGCCTTCTTCCCAGCCTGAGCTTTTACATCCTGCAGAAGGGCACATCCTGTAAAGCACCATCTCCTGAGGGACCCTGACCTCCTCCCAGCATCCACTCACTGCTGCTTTCCTGTGGTCCTCACAGCTGACACTCTAGCGATTACCTGTTAGTCGCTCACCTTCAAGACTACAGCGTTATCCGCAGACCACACTTGTGCTCTGTGCCAGCGTGTGCCCGGGAGCAGTGAGGGAAGGAAGTGGTGGAGGAGGCTGCTGTCTCTCTCATCTCAGTGCCTCTCACCCAGCACTGAGATCTTCTCCCCAGGTGGAGGGAAGGAGGTGCCAGGGTGGGCTTCGGCGGTACCACCTTGCCCGATTCTGTGCCTTCCAGACAGACAGCACTTGTGAAGTGCCTGGGACACCGCACATTTGAAGAAACCACAGGATGGTGATATGCACCTTCCCAAGAGTTATGCTTCACTCCCCTGCTCTGTCTAGGTGAGGCCTCAAATTATCCACACATGTTGGATGATGGACAATACACACATCTGTAAGAACAATTCTCTTCTCTCAAAATGCCCCTGAGCTCTGTACCCATCTGAATTCCACCGAGACCTGGCTGGAAAAAAACAAAACAAAACCTTTTTGAAGCTTTTTATCCAGCAACAACACAATGACCTTCCAAAGAAAACATCAAATCCTTGAGATCAGCAAGCTACTTCTTTCTTATGTCATTATTACTGTTTTGGTAAACCAGACACACCACATACAACTACCGCGTTCCATCCTTAAAGTTTCTCTCTCAAGCCTTATTTGAGGTTTCTCTTCCCACGGTGCCAGTTACCTAATGTCAACCACAGGCTGGAAATATTAAATGGGAAATTAGAAATAATTAATACATTTTAAATTGTACATCACTCTGAGTAGTGTGAGATCTCATACTATACCACCTAGGACATGATACATCTGCTATGTTCAAGGTATACATGCTCTACACATCAAACGTGCTTCAGATGGACCCACCTTGGTTATCAGATTCACAAAGCTGGTGTTCAAGTGACCTTTATTTCTCTAATAATAGCCTCAATTACAAAAGTACTGACCCTGATCATTTTATCGCTGTATATCATTCTAGTTCATTATTAGCGATTAGTCACCTCTTTCCAAACCTAATTTATAAATTAAACTTTCCCGCAAGTCTGTGAAGAAATTCGTCTATGCAGGATTCGGTATAATCAACAGCTTCAGATATTCGGGCAACATGGATCTGCACTATTCAGTTCCATCCCTAGAATGTTTAATTTCTAGGAGAGAAAGGAAGGGCAGGAGAGGTACCCTAACCAGGGAGATTATGACTGTCTGTTTGTTGGGAGAATTTGCCTTGGCTGGTCTCCACAACCTTTCCCTACGCCTGTGTGTGTATGTGAAATCATCTCTTAAATCCGAAAGTTCCGCAACATGTTTCCAATGAATTAGTGAGTGGAATTTTACTCCAAGGCTTCAAGTCTTTAGCAAACTATAGTTCACTGGCACTTCACAGTTTAAGCAAACATATTAATCTCCAATTCTCTCTGAACAAATAGGGTACTACAATTCCCTTCGATTCCACGAAGCGAACCGGAAATAGCTACAGCTATTTTTCCTGCACAAATACCTGCTGTTTCTATTTTCATTGTCTTCTTCAAATATCTCCACCCCCAACCCCTGTCAGTCCTCATCAAGACTTTCAAGTGGCCTTTCTCCATCTGCTCTTCCTTCCTTCCTTCCGTCTTCTACAGACAGCCAAGGAGAGCCAGTTTGCTTCTGGCATCTTTTTTTTTGCTTTCTTTCTTAAAAATCCATCAGTCACTTCCTTGTACCTGAGATAAAGGATGTCAAACTTTCCACATCGCCTACAAGCTTGCCCTGGTCGGGCACACAACCACGACAGCATTGTTTCACACTAAGTTTCTCCTTCTCCAGACTGCCTCCACAAGGACCTTCCTTCAGCTGCTTGATCACTTCCATCTAAGGACCCTTGCTTCCTCAGAACAGGCTGGTTCCTAGAGAAGCCACTCATGAGCTGCACAATGCAACACAACACAACACAATGCAACTGCTCTGCCATTGTATACACACTCACCGCCATGTGCTTTTCTTTCACACTGGATTACATTTGTAGTTCTTTGTTTGTGTCATTATTTATATTAGGCTCGCCTTCACAGTCAGTCTAACAACTCTCTGAAGACAGGATCCATGTCTATTTTTGTTCAATATTTTCATTTCTAGTGACCCAACGTCACACGTAGACATTTAGGACGACCTTGGCAAATGAATGCAGTCTGCAACAGATGTTAGAAAGATTCTATGGCGTCAATGTCTTTCTTTTTAAATTTAAGCATACTGAAGTCGTAAGTCCAGTGATTTTAATTCTTGGGAAAGGAGAAATTAAGTAAGGCATTGCCTTTCAGAGAAAAGGATGACAAATTAGCCCCAATTTAATCATATGCTTATTTGCTAAGTCTAGATAAACTGATTATAATCAGTTACACACCGAGATTCCCTCTAAACAACTAAACATTGAGAATTTTTATTAAGCGATCTTTCATGGGAATCCATGAAGAATACTTCATTTTTACCCATGAAGAAATGGTCTCTTTACTTAAATCTTCTCAAATGTAGGAGGTAAATAACCTGTTATAGAAAGCAAGGAAAGACACAATCCTTTTGTTTGTAAAAACTGATTTATTTACAATTTGGTATTTTAAAACTGTATCTGAGATGTTTATATTTATATATTTCCCTGTGAGCATTCTATATTTACTTAAATATGGAGGCAAAAGGTAGAGAACCTGAGTAAATCTGAATTTAAGAGACTTATCTACTGCTACAATCAGTGAAGTTTTTTAATTCCCTGAGAAGTGTGTCAAAAATATTTTCATACACTCAAATGTAAGAAAGAAACATTTTAAGAACATCGGTAATAAAAAACAGCTAGTCACCTTTCCCACAAATGGCCACATGCCACTCTCCTGCAAATTAATGGGTGTGTGTGCAGTTGCATCTAAGTTTACAGGTATACCTAAAGAGACTAAAATGTTATAGTCCTCAATTTTGTTGTGATTTCTCAATGGAAAAGATTTAATTGGAAATTGATAGCTAGTAAAAACCCCTTTCTTCTTTCTAAACTTCTCCACTTTAGACCTATTTCTGTTTTTAGGCAGTCTCTGACATCAATCATTTCATTTTCTTCAGAATTGAGGATAATTATAGCTTAAAGAAATGTATACGGATGATGCCCATATGACACTGGGACCTCTCCTTTGCAGGGAGCAATGTTCTTAGGCTCTGCCAAACCCAATACAGTTACAGTACATCTCTGCATGACCTTACTATAGGCAGTCAACACTCCAGAGTCACACTCATTCTTGAAGTCCGTACTAAACTTCCTTGAGATGCCAGAAAATGGCCACTCCTGTCTCCTTCACAGTTACTAAGGATGCGATCACAGCCAATCAGTTAAGTTGAAGTGAAAGCAAAGCCACTAACCACTTTACATGAAGACCCAGTTTTCTCATGTATACCCAACACAGCAGTCACACTTTCTTTTGGGAGGGACTTATGTACCACCAGCGACAAATGCTTTATTTACGTAAAGTCTGAAGGAAGAGCAGTGTAATTCAAATTTAAAAAAAAAAAAAAAGGAAATAAAGCCACAAATACCTGTGGTTTGGGGTCCCTTCTAAAGCTCTCCCTAAAACACAAAAGTAATCAAAGTCCCCCACTTCTTGAAAAGACCCCTATCGACGCGAACAAGGAGCGTTCTCTAAGGCTGTTTTGAAAGCAATTTTGAAGTCCCTCATTTCCGAATACTAGTTTTTATAGCTGCTGATTCCAAAAGGTGAACGATCAGAGGGACTCCAACAGAATACAGCATTAATCAACTTATTAAGAGTTTAGAAAGATTCGATAAAAGAGTGGACACTGATCTCTCCTGGGTCAGACAAGCGCACTATGGACCTGCCTGGGCTTTCATACGCAGCAGGCTCATTGCTCAGACATTCACTTACATTTTGTCTAGCTCTTGGTTGGTCAGTTACTCTTCTGATTGTTGTGTTTTCACACTGGATGTGAACTCTGTGCAGCAAGAGAGGTGACTATGAAAACCTCTGCATTGTGTGTGAGGACAAAATCTGGGCTTAGGTATCTCACACCCACTTCTCTCAGCAAACCCACCTACTATGGATAGGATACGGGAAGTCAACAGAATTCTTCAGCAGCAGGGACGTAAACAAGGTGTGAGGTAGTTCTTGCCACAAGGGAAACGCTGATCGACATTATGTCCCAGTGAGGTCTGACAGATTGCCTCGTTTGTTGTCATTGGTAAGTAAACCCTTGAGTTTGGAGTTAACTCAGCTTGACACATGGAGAGTGAGCAGCAGCTGACAAGCCTTATTTCCTGACCCAGTCATGTCAGGAGCCACCAAAACCCACCAAATGTCAACCACAAACAACACCACAGATAAAGCCAGCAAAAGCATGACATTTGAAAGCCTCGGGTCGCCCCAAGAACATCTGGGAACAGCCGACCAGAACTGTACACTGGAAAGAATGAAGGCTTTCAGGGAGGGACTGAGCATCCCACGCCCCCTGGCTGACTGCAACCTTGAAGGAGAAAAAGATTTGAAGCTCCGGTATACACAGACTGGTAGAAAGAAAAAACTAACACAAAATTACTACCGATAAGTAGAATATTTTGAGAGCTCAGATTTAGTAGGAATTTCTTCCTAAAACCTCATTTAAAAAAAAAAAAAAAAACCTCAAAATTTGCACATTTGTAATGAAGAAATAAGCCACAGCAGGTGAACAAATTAGCAGAAATGGACCATTTTAAACGTCTCCAGCCATCCGACATGCTCACGTCTCTCCAGGTCTAACCAACCAGGAATAAATTATACCAGAAACAGATGAGGAGTTAAATTATAGTTAGAAAAGGGAGAAAAGTTAAGGTAGGACATTAAAATTTTATTCTGAAATTATCTCTGGCCACAACAATAAAATTTAACAAATATTCACTAAACATCTTCCTCCCGCCATCCTCTGTACAATACATACAGCATCATAGAACTGGCCACTAGGATTCAAACCCACTAGAACACGTTCCACGTTTAGTGGTGACAGCAGCATCTCACAGAAGTTTGTACATACATATATACACCGTCCACATTCAACCGTTTTCACATATTTTCAGTACACACAGTTGCAGCATTATTACAGTCACGTGTCTAAGTTGTTGCTCGATAGAAACCCAAGCCACTGCCTAGACATAACTGTAGCAGTTGAGCTGAGTATAATTACAATGAATTTTATATATGTCCATAGCGGAGAGATGTACAAGCCCCTAAAAACAAAGAGTCCATAAACACTTTTGTTTTTAAAATGCTACCACAGCATTAGGTTGGGCAATATTAAAACCTTTACCAACCAAATCAGTTGATTTTTATTTTAAAAATCTTCTGCTTACCAGAAATATTCTTGATGAAAAAAAATTTACAAAAATGAATGTTCTCTTTAAAGTAATTCGCGCTTTCAAGATTCCAATATGGCCCAATGCTACTGATGCCTACAGTGTTTTCTAACATTCTGATGGAGCCATTTAACGTGACTCCATACCACCCAGTAAGTTTAAAAGTGGCTTAAGTGCCTTGCACCCAAATTGTAAAAATCCCTGGCCACCCTTACTAGAACCAGGTATATAAAAAAAGGAATGCACTTTGGTTCATACCAAATGCCCTGGGATTAATCACACTATAAAATTAAATGGTTTGAGGTAAATTTTTACAAATACAGTTGATTTTTTTGTCTAGTGTTAGCATAACAAAAAAATATCATTTAAAAAATCAGTCTGATGTTCAGATACAACAAAGACCATCTTTAACCCCTTAAACACAGGAATTCCTGTAACTAACCAATGGTTATCTTGCCCAGCGCCCAATGACAACTCATGCCTTATGGTTTCTATTAAGGCCTATAAATCTAGATATTTAAGACAGATGTTATCTTTGCAGAGGTGGCTTCCATCTTTACTACCTCTAGTTCAAAGAGTTAAAGAGGCCAAAAATGCATGCCTACAACATGGCATTCAGAACAAAAGGCACATCGTTAACGCTAAGGGTACAATTTCTCCTGTAAGATGTTCATCTACACTGTCTTGCACCACTCGGTGTTCCGCGGTTGTGCTAAGAACACTCCGGTAGTACAAGTAACGGAGCCAAACGAGACTGCAACCCAAGACAAGACGACACTGTGCTATTCCTAAATCCAAAAACAGCTCAGACATCCCTAGACAATGGTAACCTGTGAGACCAAGGACCGTTTCCAAGCCGACTCCTAGTAGCCTATCAGAGCCCTTTATTTAGGTTTTAAGATCACGAAGAGGCAACAGTTTCATTTGAGACACAATAATTAAATAGGATGCTTCTCAAAGCAGCTGCATCAGTAAATGCTGAAACATGTCGGCTTTTAGGAATAAAGGAAATTTCACTGTGGTTGGGAGGAAAAAAAGAAAGAAAAAGAAAAGCCCCGTAGCACTGCACATTATAGTTTGGCTTCAAAGTTTCCGGTTGCATTTGCGGATAAAGCTCCTCATAAATGTTTTGCTGGCATCAGAAGAACCAGTTTTGTGTGGTGGGAGAAAGACAAGCAGGTTTAGTCTGCTTTTAAATGGTTGTAAGTATAGCTGTGTTACAGGGGAATTCGTAAGAGCAGGCTCAGGCTCACACTGCGACAACCAAGTGATCAAGGGACAGGAGCCGGAGCCTTGGAAGGAAAAACAGCTTTTGTAGTTTTTAGATTGATATTCATGACCTAAAGACACTAACCATCGTTAAGAGACTCAGTTTTTACAAAAGTCCCCAGACCAAACCTTATTTCTCATGCCTTTAAGCCAATTTAAAAAAAAATAAATACACCAATTTTTAAGTCCTATAAGCCACTGATTGGGGGTACTATCACATGGGCATCATTTAAAATGTAACTTACTGACATATTATTGCACTTCACAGATCACACAGAAATGTGTATAGTATGCTAAAGAATTTGACTAGGGAACTAAGCTATCATTGCTAAGTACAGAAAGGTACAAATTAATTTACCAATGGCATCCTTAAATAGTAAAGCAAACAGCGATATCGTCAACTTATTAATAAGCTAATCTTATTACTCATTTTTGGCAAATATTTGAAATAATTCCTGAGCATATTTTTCCACCATCAACTGGCAAAGCCTCAAGATAAGAAAAACGTTTCATTCAAAATGACACTTTTTTTTTTGTTTTTGTTTTTTTGCTTTTTGTTTTTTCAAAATAAGAGAAAACATAGAATTAAAAAAAAAAAAAAAACTTAACCGGAAACTTTCTTGGCCTCACTGGGGACCATGCTTTAAGTACTTGTAAATCGCTTTACAGGCAATACAATAATATCTGTGCATATAAAAGATTATTTATCCTAATTTTTACTATCCAAAACCTATTGTCCAAACAGGCAGAAATCTTTCTCTATTAAATTGCACATACTAAAAAAATTCTTTCCACGTGCCTTGAAATTGATATATATCACTGTTCATCCATTAGTGATAAAATACTGAAATTTTCACTGTGAAAATAATTATTATTCAGAGAAGAAAATATTCTTTTACCTAACTCTCAGTTACTTTCAGGAAAAGTGTCATCCCCACAAAAACACTCAGCGCAATGCAAAAGAAAGAAAAACCGAACAGAGAGATGCCGTTTCCGTGGCTCTTCTAACGAATCAAAGAATAAGTCAAACCATTTAACTCAGGGTTGAATTTCTCCTTTCAATGTGTTGTTAAAACTGGCCCAACGGAGTGGCCACAGTGACTTCTCTTCACCAGGAGGATTTTCAAAATCCCTTTTCTTTCTAACGAAAGAGTTGATGCTTTCCCAGGCTAAGGGAACCTCAGTGAACTCACCCCAGCCGGCTAAATCTTCTTCTTCGGAACCATTCAAATCCCTCTACCCTAGGCAGCTAGGCCACTGTTCTTTTGGAAACTGGGGTATGACACTCCGGACATAAAGGCAGCTGAAATGGCTCTCTGCATTAACAGTTTGGGACAGACAGCTGAAGGAAAAGGATGCACGAAATGCAGGCGACAGATGTGGGATAAAAGAGGTACAGAGACAGAGAAGGGAAAGCAGGGAACAGTGGGGGAAAAAGTCCTAAAGTTAGGTGAAAAAGCAGTTCCATAATCAGAAGGCTTCCCGATTATGCCAGCTTGCCGACTTCCCAGGGCCTAGCCTTGGGAGGCATTCACACATCTCAGTTTCCATCCATCCCCTAATTGATGCTTGGTGGCTTAAGAACTTCAGAATGTTAAGTGGGCGGTTTAGACCTGGGCAATCTATTTTGTAATTGTTTGAACACACCTTAAGGAAAAAAGATCGTCTCTAAGGTGCAGTTCTTCTTCGAGATTCTCACCGGGACCCTTCTTCTTCCACCTACACTCTGACCCAGGTTAACTGAGGGGAAATGGAGGCAAGGCATGCTCTCCTGGAGCACGGAGAAAGGAGGAGGGCCCCTGGGGGCCACCTCCCTGCGGGGCGGAGAGGACGAACCATGAAAACATAGTGAATATGTGTGACCAATCTGTAAATGGGTGTCAGTCATGAAGAAATCAATGGCCTGCCACTGATATGATCACTCTGCCACTAACTACAGTAAGGCTCATCTTACTTTTAGAACACAAGGAAGGGGGGAAAAAAAAAACCAAAAACCAAAAAACCAGTTTCAGAAAATATAAAAACTTAAAGCATTGTCCCCATGTATTTATAAAAACAAAACAAACTGTCTTACATCAAGTGCTGAAAAGATACAAATAAGTCGAGTTTTTGAGCAAATAAAAACAGGTCTGAGCTACACTTTTCAACCCAATAAGGCTCAGCTACAACGCATTTCTCAGCTTGCCAGCATCAGGGGACTGGAGCTCAGCTAACGAGTTTTGGCAACACTGTCCTCTGCTGAATATTCCCATTGGCATCTGTCATCTGTGCCAAATTAGTCCTCAGCTTGGAAGCTGAGCTGGAAGGTGGAGGTAACTTGGAAATCGACGTGATAGCACCGGTGCTGTCCGTGACCCTCTTCACCGCCGTCTTCTCCCCGGTCGGAGGCTTTGGCAAACGCCTCCTGAGCCAGGGGTGCCGCAAAGCCTGACCTGGGGTCATGCGGACTGCGGGATCCCACTCCAAACACTGTTTTAAGAAGTCAAGGAAAAGAGGATCATCGCATCCCTTCAGTGCGTTCCCCCACTCTCTGCTCTCTGGTGGACCTCTCAGTTTCCCCCTCCGGGACCGGCCTCCATTGAGGACCACCGAGCCATCCGAAAGAGTCGTGACAGTACAGTATCGGGGATAACCCTTGGAGCTCACGAAATTTTTGGCTCGTTTAGAAGCATCCAGGAGTTTCTGGGAAGGCATGCCCAAAAGCTCAATCATACAAGCTAGCTGGTCCCCTTCATCCTCCCCAGGCAAGAGAGGATAACCCGTCAGAAGTTCTGCGAGGATGCAACCCAGGCTCCACATATCAATGGGCATGCCGTACCTGGCTCCAAGGATCACTTCCGGAGCCCGGTAAAAGCGCGACTGGATGTACGTGTAGACCCGCTGGTGCTCATAACAACTGGAGCCAAAGTCAATCACTTTAATACTGCTTCTACCTTGCTGCTTTAACAAAATGTTCTCGGGCTTAAGGTCACAGTGGATTATTCTGTTTTTGTGCAAAGCATCCAAGCACTGTAGAATCGAGTGGGCAAACTTGCGCACCAGAGGCAGGCTGAAGCCCTGGAACTTATTCTTCTTGATGAGCTCATAGAGGTTCATGCTCAGCAACTCGAACGTCATGCAGATGTGGTTGCGGAAGGTAAAATTCTCCAGCATGTGGATGACGTTCATGGTGTTGTCCTTATCCTGCTTCCGTAGGTGTTCCAAGATCCGGATCTCCTCCGCCGCCTGCCGGTGGAAGCGCTTCTCGTTCCGCACCATCTTCAGGGCCACATGCTGGTGGACTTTGTGGTCATAGGCCTTGACTACCTGCCCAAAGCTCCCCTTCCCAATGACCTTGAGGACCTCGTACCTGTAAGCCACGTGATCATGGGGCACCTGCACATAGGATCCCTGGTCGTCATCGTAACCACCGTTGTTGGGTCCACCTGTCATGCCTTGGCGCTTCTTCGCATTTGGACCCAAGAAATATATTTCAGGGTAGCTAAAAA
The DNA here is from genome assembly GCF_903995425.1 of Onychomys torridus. Lineage (NCBI taxonomy): Eukaryota > Metazoa > Chordata > Mammalia > Rodentia > Cricetidae > Onychomys > Onychomys torridus. Next base: position 37,712,365 of record NC_050462.1, read on the forward strand.
TCTCATGGTGTTCGAAGGCTGTGAGTTTTTGCATGTATTGCTTCATCGCTTGCTCGGGGGTCATGGGGGTGGCTTTCACCTTCCCCATGCCTTCCATGGACTTCAGAGAGGTGGAACTCCCCTGCCGCCTGTGGATGCTCTCCAGCTGCCTCTCTGGCACCACAGGCAAGCCCGCCTTGCCCACGGCCGTCAGCCCATTGGGCTGCGTTGTGAGCACTGTCCTCTTGTTGCTGTTGTCCTCGAATAGCTGCTGAACCTGGATCTGTCCGTGGCTGTGGCTGCCGATGTGGAGGTGGTCATTCATGGTGTGCTTCCCGCCGCCGATCTGGAAATTCAGACAGGAAAGCGTCAACAGAAAGGAAGGGGCCCTGCTCCCCAAAGGCGATGTCAGAAGTCAGTCCTCATTAACCGACTCCCAGTTTGGCAGGAACCCACAGCCACCATCAGTTTTAGTCAATGGAAAGTGCTGTGTCCCCAAGAAGTCCCATGAATATACCGGCAGGGAGGATGAATAGGATGCTTATAGGCACGCCAATAAAGGAACAGGACAATCGTGGATCGGGCCAGGTTAGGAAACACCGGACAGTCTGGGAATGCCACAGCTACAGAGCCAAGGTCCTAGCAGTAAGTTCTCCTGGAGGCAGGGATCAAGCCTTCATGTTACCATTCTGCACCTAGGGTTTAATAAGAGGCCTGGCACATGGCAGGTGTTTTAAGCCATATCAGATCTGGAAATGAAACCGGTAAAGCGTGGAAAAGCGCCACCTACACCGTTGCCCACGCCCAGACCACAGTGTCTTCCACACTTCGAGGCATTCTTTTATTTCTATGAGGATGGGGCATCACACCTGTCCAGCACTCCCTCAGATATATATATATATATATATATATATATATATATATATCTGGAGCTCCTCCAGAAACACTTGATGCTTCCTTTGTCCCCGGAAGTGATGCTTCCTTTGTCCCCGGAAGTTCTAATTAACCCCAGAACACACACAGTGACAAACAAAATAAGCTTCTATTGACAAGAGTCTCCCGTAGATACGTGTGTCCTAGTTACCCAGCAAACTTCAGACCTGTTTTCTTTCTTTACAGTTTCTGGGTGTCACTGACTTCAATCAGTTGAGGTCATTCTGTCCAACGAGCTGAGCAACTGCCATTCAGTTTGGGCCTCTGGTCCACGGCTCGGTACCCACGCATGAATTTCTATATCTGCAGGCTGCTGGGATATTCAGCTTTCCAACAGAGAATAACATGATGCTAATACTGCCACCTTGACAGCATCTAGAACTTTCTAGGGGGCAAACCTCTCTGAGCATGTCCCCTAAAGACTTTCCATGCTGGGTAAACTGAGGCAGGACAATCCAACCTAAATACGGTTGGCACTGTTCCATGGGCTGGGGTCCCGGACTGAATAAACAAAGTGAGCCGAGCACCAATCCTCATCTCTTCCTACTTCCTCCCTGAAGAGGCTATAATACAATAGCCACCTGGGGTTCCTACCACCATGACAGTGTGGCCCTTCTTGAACTGTCGGCTAGAACACACTCTTCCTCTTTTTCAGATGGTTCTTGACCTGTATTTGCTCAGAGCACAGGAAACAGTAACCAATACAAATACAAAGTGGCAATTTCTATTTCTGGCACACATGCCATCCCAGAATAGTCCTGTCTAAACAAAGCTGAGAGGGTAAAGGCTGATCCCCCTTTCTCCTACACTGAATGGGCTCGGGATTTCCTTCAAGCAGCCTTCTGGGGAAACCATTTCTTGAAATCTCAAAGAATCAACTTGTCATCAACATCCACCTCACTCACCCAGCCAGCATTAATGAGGGACTAGTTAAAAGTGGCAGGAACTTTGCCCATTGGGAATTTACAATAAGTAAGATGAGTCTTTTGTCACTGGGGCTCAGTCCTCTGTTTAGGGGTATCCAGACTCCTGGAAGAAAGAGGTGAGGGAGAGGAGCAGAGTGATTCAAGAAATGCTTTGGGAACCCCTGGATTAGAAAATGAAATTCCAAACCTTCCTTACTAGCAGGCCATGATCTTCCCCAATTTATTTATTTTTTTTAACTGACAAGCAGCAAGCATAATGGCCATCTATGGAGCGAGGCTCTGTTCCCTTCTAAAAGAGAAAGAAGCCAGTTCCTGGGCCCGACTCTGACTTCACAGGATCCAGAATTGTATTTAGGTAAGGTGACTTTATATTCCACTATATAGTAGTTGGGATCTTTTCTACTTCAAAAGCAAGGCAGTCCATAAAAGACACTGGAAAAGCCTTGAGCATATATAAAAGTAGTCCAAACTTGTTGACTGCTCTTTCTCTGCCTCCTTCCCTTTTCTCTGTCCTTTCCTTCCCTTTTCTGTATTTTTAAGATGCCAGAGTTAGCCAAGAACTTGCTAGCAAAGGCTAGCCTTGGGGAAAGAAAAAAAAAAAAAAAAAATCAATCTTTCCACTGCTACCGGCCTCTCAAGTGCTAGGTGGCTGAGTGCTCCCGGCCTCTCAAGTGCTAGGTGGCTGAGTGCTCCCGGCCTCTCAAGTGCTAGGTGGCTGAGTGCTCCCGGCCTCTCAAGTGCTAGGTGGCTGAGTGCTCCCTCATATCTGCCCACTGCTTTTCCTTCCAAAACCTCATTCACCTCAGTGCTCAATAAAAGGACTCCAGATTTGAAATCTCTCTCTTGCTGGGGTGGGGGGGGGGGGAGGAGATTGTGGTCAGTATGTAAAATAAATGAAAGAAATGTTATTTAAATAAAATAAAATTTTAAATCCCTCTCCTCAGGGCAAGATGGAGGGCACTTCAGAAGAAGAACCCACATAACCTAGATCTATACAACTTCAACCTTGGGAGTTTAAGGATTCTTAAAATGTTAGCAAAATAAAACTTTTTGAGCTTTGAAAATTTACTCTGACTTAGGTTACTGCAATCAGCTTTTGCATGAACTAAAAAATTACTTCCAATGTTTCAGTGACCAGAACTAAAGAGCTTGCCCATCAGTTGGTCCACCAGCTCTCTCTCCAGTATCAGCTATGACTCCTGTTGACAGGTGGGTCTCAGCTTCCATTCTCTTGACTGTCCACTCCTACTATTTCCTGGTCGATCCTGCGCACAGCTGGCATATGAGGAGCACCCATCATTGGCTGCAGTCTCCTCTGTGTCCTTTGGCAGAGCTGCCCATCCATACCTCCTGGACTCATGCCCCATGCCCAACTGCTAACGCATTTCCACTTCCACAGACAACGCAAACAAACACACTCATAACGTCTCTCTATAAAACCATGTTTTCTTGCTATCATAATCCTCAACTTAAAAATCAAAAAATTTAAAAAAAAATAGAAAGAAAGAAAGAAAAAGAAAAACCCCAAATAATTGCTCTGGCTGAATACCTAGGAATCCCTGACAGTGTATATACCTGGAAAACACTCTCAGCGTTCACCCTCTTTCCACACTATCATCAAGCCTCCCGTGCCCACTCACTCAGGCCCTATCAGTTACATTTTACTCTATACTGCTGTTTTCACTGGGACAACTGAGACAGATATGCAGGCAGACAGACTCAGACACACACAGACACACAGACACACACACACAGACACACAGACACACACCCCTAAACTCCTCACATCTTCCTGCACACTGCTTCTTGAGCTGGAACGTACATATTGTCCATCTGAGACTGCTCTTGCTTATGCCCACAGCTACATCCCACCACCACAGCATGCAGTGTGAGCACATCCGCCAGAGCTCTTCCAGTCTGATCCACACGTTGGTGTACCCCTAAGAGGAACAAGGCTGAACCCCCAGGACGTAGGGACACCATGCACTTCCACAATCCTCTCCTGTTGATGAAGCCAGTACTGTGTGACCTTGCGTGATTTACCTTCTCTCTCTGAACTGCACTGTCCTTGTGTGCAGAAAGGTTCCAAGCTACCTCGTTAGGGCTGTTGGGGAGATTAGAGACCTTGTGTGTGTGTAAAGTGTGTGGCGTAGTACTTAGCAAGTGACAGCTAGTGCTACCATCCTTTTCTCACGCTCCTTTGAATCTCCTCCTTTCCACTGTTTGGATGACAAACTCCTACTCACCCTTCAATGCCCAGAATTCTCACCTCCTCTGATCTATTAAACAACTCCCTCTGTACCTACAGTGAACTGTCTCATCATTAATGCTTCCCCTCACTCAGTTTTGACAAAAAGTGCACCCATCTGGCTGCAAGAAATTACTGGGATGAGGGTGGTGGTCACCTCTTATTTTTCTTAAGTCCCCATTAACATGAACTCAGGCACACAGTAAACACCAAATATCTCCTCACTTGAAGCATAGAGTTAAAAAATGTCCCTTCAAGTCATTCTTCAGCAACAGTGTTTGCTCTTGAAAAGAAAACATGAAGTCAACAACCGAGGGAGTTGGGAAATATCCCAAGAGGCCCAAGTCATAAGATCTTGCCGGGCCTCCAAGGGAAAGGATGGCTGGTTAAAAAGTACCTGTAGCAGACATCTTACAACACCCAAGAGCCTTATACATTCCAGGAGTTAAAGATACTGACTTGAAGGTTCCAGTAAAAGAGAGGATTTGGGGTCCCGAACAGTGCAGGGCCCTGAAATCACAACCAAAATCAAATGCACAAAAGTGATACCTAATAGGAGGGATGTCCACAAATGCCAGAGATGCTAGGACCATATCATAAACTTAAGGACCCTGAAAGATCCTTTGCTCCTACTTCAGCCTTTGGAAGCCAGAAACCATGGATCGGGCCTATTTGCTAATGTAGTACAACGCGCCACATTCAAGACTCCCAGCTGAAAAGAACCCAGTGGTTTACATACCTACAACCACATGTGTTAAAGTGGAGAGATCCACAAACCCCTCCTCTAATCTTGAGATATTTTAGTATTGAAAATTCTGCATGAACAGAAGTCTCAGAAGTTGGACGCTTTTTCTCTTGCAATACCAAAATGGCAAGCAATACATGCTCCTGTGTGCTGTGACTTCTGGGTGTTTTAAAACCTCCCAAAGTCCTCTTAGAAATTTGGGGGGTGTAACGGGAAAAAAGTTGAGCTTAAAAAAAATAAAAAAATAACAAAACAAAACAAATAACAAAAATAAACAAAAAAACCAAAACAACAACAACAAAAAACACTGATGAGTAATTTAAACATTCAAAGTTATAAAAGTATATACCAATTTGGAATCTATAGAAATGAAAAGATTTTAAAATGAATACTTTGTTATCTGCCACATATTACAAGGGAAAAAAAAAAAAACTAACAAGAATCAAGATACTTATTGGTTTTACTTTTAGGACAGATTGACCTAAACTAAATTACTTCAGTATAAAAGTCACACAAGAAGTAGGAAACACACTACCATGGAAAATTCCAGAGTTCATAATCCTATCATGTGCTTAAGAGCAAAGAAGAGGACGCTCCTGTGATAAATCATTTCCCCTTTCTTCTCACTACTCACTTCCCAGCAGTTCCAGATGAAACTGCTCTGGAAATCAACATGTCAACACTTCTGAAAATGTAGAAGCCATGGGAACATATACCTGTAAAGATGCTAGCCTTTATGACAAAGCTAATACTGGTTCCCAGAACTAGTCCTCCCAAGCAGTGCATTAAACTCAGAGGCGGGACGATGTGCAACTCTGTAGCACATATTTGAGTTGGCTACGGACTCCGGACAGCTCAGTTAACCTGTGGAGTCTGAATCCTCAGGTCAAACTGCAGGAGAAGAACCAGATAGACTCTGTGGTCCTGAATGCCCTTGATCTGGGCAAACCGTACTGTTACACAAAGCAAGTCAAAACTAACAACATGGGAAACACAAAGCTTCACTTTCAGAACCAAGCATCTAATAATGCAGAACGGCTGAAATGTACCAACAGCCACACCATACACAGGCCGCAGCAGAACACTGGCATCTCTCCTGAGAAATACCTTCCCGTTGGCTCCTCGCAGGCTACTCTACTACTGGCAACTTTGTCTTCTCCCGGTTTTAATACAGATTTCAATGGCAAAGAAGTTCCCATCAGGTAAAGGTCATCCTTAAACAAAAACTGGGAGTCAGAGGCAAACCAAGTCACCTTTCCCAGGTCACATCATGTCACGTGATCACACCAACACGTTAGGGGAGGGGAAAAAAAAAAGGATGTTGTATTTTCCAAACTGTCAGGTGATTCTAAACCAGCCCAAACAACAGCAAATCCAAACCTCTAAAGGCCCTGGTGGTTCCTTACTAGGGATGCGCCCGTGACAATAACATCCCTCCTACCTGTAGGCTCTCTCTTTCCCAGCAATAGTCTAATCCCAGTGTAAGGAATTCCCAGCCCCAAGGAGAGACACACCGAGAAAAACAAAATGAGACCTAACAACAAAACGCGTTCGATGAAATTGGTCTACCTCTCTTCCATGTCTCGAACCACAACTGAGATCTTTCCTCTCATCAAGGCTCCCGTGATAAACAAGTTTCAGCCACATATGACCCCCCAGAGATGCTCCCTCCAGGTCACAAATGATGCTTCCAAGCAACTTTCACTTAGCCACAAAATCGTCCATCCTGCAAGCCACCTCACGCAGAACCATCCTAGGGTGCTCTCACTGTCCAAGAGCCTTTGGGAAAGAGACCTCGGAAACCATCACCTTCTCAAAGCGCACACCTCCTCTAGGCTTGAGGTCACCATCCAAAGGCCATCTCTAGGAGCTGAGAAAAGGTACATGGTGCAGTCGAATCCAGTCTCTGCTGCCGCCAGTCCCAGCCTTGGTTCTCCTTCTCCCCCCAGGGCCTCGAGGGACCACAGCCCTGGTCAGGTGCCCTCCTCCGGGCCACCTACAAAGCAAAGCTCGCCTTTTTCCTTTTGAGTAATATCCATGTACAGAATCCTACAGGGGTGGGTTGTTTTGTTTTGACTACTGCTGTGGCTCTTATTTTTGTTAATGTTAATTACAATTTCTGCTGTGCTCAAACCTGTAGCTCTCATAAAACATGCTTACACACGCGGGGGACAATTGGCGGGTGCTCCCTGCTGGCTGGAGCCAGGCCTCGGAGGCTCTTTGGGGGATCGATTTTCCGGGCAGGGTGGCCTAGATGTCCCCTAACACATATGTTTCTATAAATATCCACTACCCCTGGGGTTGGGAGGAGATGTTTACCGGGTCGCGGGGGGGGGGGGGGGGGAGCTCTGAGAAGCAGAGATGAAAAAAGAGGGGGAGGAAGGAAAGCCGCAAGGAGGAAGTTCCCAGGAAAAGGAGCTCTGGGGTGGGCGGGCTCCAGAGGGAAGCGAGGGGCCCACGCCACGAATCTCCTTTGTGGCAGCAGCTCAGGGCTCGCCCAAGTTGCAGAGGGCGGCGTCGAGGACAGGCCCCTGCCAGGGGCGTGGAGCACTCGGCCCTCTCTTCCCACAGTCAGGACCCCACAAGCCCAGGATCTACCTGGCACCCTCCCGGAGCCGGGTCTCACCGTGTGGGCTGCGGTGGCAGCGTTGCTGGCCCGGAGAGGCGGCAGGGCGATGGGAGAGGGTGGGCCGGTCCCCACTCCGCTTCGGGGAGCCCCCGCGCCGATCCCCGGGGAAGCCTGAAGCTGGCGAACGGCGGTGTCCCCTCCTCGGCCTGGGAGCCACGCGCGGGAGGAGACAAAAGAGGGTCAGGGTGGGGGAAGAGAGCCACCCAGACCTCCCCCCCCCAGCCCCCGCCCCGGTGGGCAGCGAACCCCCTTTTTTTCTCCCCACCGGGGAGAATGGAAGGAAGGAGACACCCGGCCCGGGAAAAGCCGGCAGCGTGCGGGAAGCGAGGGGGATCGGGACGCGGCTCCCCGGCGCGCACCCGCCAGCTGCAAAGTTAAGTTCGCGACCCGGCTGGCCGCAGCGCTGGGCCGGAGCTCCGTGGCCCACGTCGCCCGGGCCGGGGGAGGGGAGGGCGAGCCAACCGGGAGGGCGCAGCGACGGGGCCGCGCTCCGGACGCCCCTCGCCCAACCCGCCGGGTGCGGGGCTACCCCGGGGCACCAACGCGCACAGCCCGTGCCCCGTGCCGCCGCCACGGTCCCGGAGCCCTTACCGGTCGGGTAGGCGGCAGGAGCGGCGGCCGAAGGTTTCCTGGCTAACATGGCCGCGGGAGAGGAACGTGCATGGCAGGGCTGCCCTCGCCGCCGGTCCCGCCGCTACTCGTCGCTGCCGCCGCCGCCGCCGCCGCCGCCGCCGCCTCCTGGTCGCCCCTCTCGCGGGTCCCCCGCGCCTCGTCGCCTCCTCGCGCCGCCCGCTACAGCCAGACACACGCAGTCCGCTGCATCCCCTCGGCCCGGGCCCGCCGCCGCGAGCCCCCCGCTCTCCTCCTCGCCGCCGCCGCCGCCGTCCCCCTCGTCCTCGGGCGGCTGCTGTACCCCCCGGCCCGTGCACATGCCTCGCCCTCCCCCTGCCGCACCGCTGGCCTCCCCGACTCGCTCACATCGGGGCCGCGGGGAGCAGGCTGCGGCCGCCGGGACCCACTCGCTCGGGAGCCTCCTCCCGGGCCCGCGCGCGCCCGCGCCCACGCTCGCGCCCGCCGCTCGCACCCGCCGCTCGCGCCCGAGAAAGGCCAGCCCAGCCCCGCCCCCGACGAGGCCCCGCCCCGGACTCCTCCCCTCTCCCTCCTCCCCCCCGCCCCCTGGCCCGGCCCCAGCCCCAGCCACACAGGCTCGCCGCCACCCCACCCGCCCCAGCCGCCACCCCGGGAGTCCCTCCTCCTCCCCTCCCACCCCCCACCCCCCTATTCCGATCTTCCGCAGAGCCGCCCTCCGCTCCCGGGAAAACTGCGGCTCCGGCTCGCCCTCCGCCTCCCCTGCGGCCATCTGCCCGCTCCCCGGGTCCCCCGCGCCCCTGCGACGCCCCTCCCGACGCTACCGCGCAACCTACCGCCGCCAGCCTCCTCCTCCTCCTCCTCCCGAAATTGCTGCTGCAGAGACCCCTCCTTCTCCCATCACACCCCTAAACACCGCTCCTAATGGCTGCTCCCAGACAATACTGTGCCCCCCTCCACCCCTGCCGCCGTCCCCCCCCCCCCGCCCCCCCCCGTCCCAGTGGCTCAGCCAGCCCCTCTCCCCAGTTAAACCTAGAGAGAACTTAGTTGTATGAGGGTCACCTCGGAAAGTCAGGCCCCGGGGAGGGACTGCGGCTGAGCTTGGTGACCCGAGCATGGACGAAGGAAGGGGCTGCCCTTCCACCTCCATCTCGGCCACGCACGTCCTCCCTGATTCACTGACACCGGGTGACCGCTGCCCTCCAGTCGCTAGGACAAGGGGAGTCAGACGGGCGCCTGTGGACCGCAGCTGGGGTAGCAGCAGTTGGCTGTGGGTTGCTAGGCAAAAATAAACATCAGAGACACCTCCCAGTTCCTTACAACTCCAAGCCTTTCCCCAGCTCCGCCACTGGGAGAGACACCGCACACCTTCCTCTGAGCTATCTGCTGCAAGGGTAGGGCACCTCTGCTTCCTCTCATCCTCGGAGGTTTAAAAGGTATCTTTTTACCTTTTTCCTTCCCAGACACGTGGAGAATTTTCCCCCGCCCTTTTCATTTGTGGTCGTACAGCCTCTTTCCCCCAGGAAAAACCAAAAATGTGCTTCCTTGTCTCACACCTGCGCTTTGTCGCGTATGGATGGCATACTTGTGCACCGCTGTCCACTTCAACCGTCAGGTAGGGAGGGGAAAGCACAGCAAATCCTACAGACAGGGAAGAAAGTTGGGCCACCTTGCATGCATTTCCTTCCTGGGAGATGCCTAGTTTCTGGAGTCCATGTGTCCATTCTTTTCTGTCCTGTTCTTCGCGTCTCCGGGTCTCTGGATGGACTAAGAGTGCAGGCCCCAACTAGTGCAGACCTCGGTGTAGGGGGAGCTACCTCCTGCAGCGTTCCATGGGCTTTGCTGTTTGCAAATTGTCATAGCAACCTCCCACAAAGATCACCTCAGCTTGATACAAATGCCAAAAGAACGGTTCCGCGGTACAGTGTGAGCCTCGCAGGCTCTGGGGCTCCGACGGACTAATAAGGGGGAGGGCACGGGGGTGTAGAAACCTTTGGCAAAGAGAATTCCACCCTCGGAGAGAATGAGAAACAGGCAGAGAGGAAAGAAAGAGAGACACAGAGACATGCAAACGGACTAAGTTCCTTAACTTGTCTTCCTGCTTTCCTTCCTGGGTCCTTTCCCAAGAAAGTCGAGCCACGGTAGTGTATTAATAACCGGCTCATGCTTAACTCCGCACCTTTAAATGGATCATGACCTAAATTTCCCCTAGCAAGAAATCCCTCCCTGTACTTATCACAAGAGACTATCTACATTCAAACCCACCAGGGAGAGCTTGTGCAGAGTTCAGAATTAACTAACAGAAACAGGCTACTAAGTAGCAGAAACAAGGCTACAATGTATTTGAGACTCAGTGTGCTTTCACTCTCTGCCCGCTTTCAAGAAAGCGCACCCGCCTTCCCTGTCCCTTCGTCTTTCCAAACAATTATTTCCTTACCCTTGTTGAGCACTCTGTACTACTGACGTTAAAAATTGAATATCAATTTCAGCACCAAACTATTCATACAATGTTTCAAACACCGTTGCTTCTTCATAAATAAGAAATCCTAAAGTATGGTAGGCTGTAGCTTGATTTCAAAATTAATAATATTTGATTAAAAAATAAAGAAAAAGGAGCTGGGCAGTGGTGGCGCACGCCTTTAATCCCAGCACCCGGGAGGCAGAGCCAGGTGGGTCTCTGTGAGTTCGAGGCCAGCCTGGTCTACAGAGCGAGATCCAGGGAAGGCACAAAGCTACACAGAGAAACCCCTACACAGAGAAACCCTGTCTCGAAAAACCAAATTAAAATTTTAAAAAAGGAACACATTTTTACAAAGAAACAAAATTATTAATTTTAATTAATTTATACACCATGCTTAGTGAACTTTAGTTATTCTTTGGCAATTTCACCCTGCAAACAGTATTGATCATATCCATCCCCAACTCTCACCCCCCACTCCCCCCTCACACCCCATCCCAGCTGTCTCTCAGTCACCTGCTCCCAGCAACTCCCAAAGTGTCCTCCCTCTTGACCTCTCCTTGTGTGCTTTTGTTTTGTTTTCCTTAACTCAATGAATCCAATTAGCCCTGTCCATTGGAATGCTGACTACTCTTGTCTGGTGTGGTCTTGTGCAGGTAACACAGCTCCCGTGAGTTCATGGATGCACTGGCCACATCACGCCCAGCAGACGGCTTGTGGGTGCACTGGCCATGTCATGTCCAGCAGACAGCCCATGGGTGCAATGGCCACATCCTGTCCCGTAGACAGCTCATGGGTGCAATGGCCACGTCATGCACCCATGTCTAAGCAAACATTTCACAGCCTTCCTCCCAACCTTCCAGCTCTTCCAGTCTTTCTGCCCTGTCTTCCAAGATGTCGTCTAAGACTTGGGAGGGGGGAGGGATGGGATTGATATAGACACCCATTTAGAGCTAAGTGACTACTGAGTGGAGTCACTTATTTGCAGCACTCAGTTGTTGGATTAACTGCAGATCACTGATGTGAAAAGTGTTTCAGGGCAAGGACTCGACTGTACTATCCTATGTATACAAATGTAACCACTTAGAAGCAGTTTGACAATACCTCAATTTAGCAAGACAATTAATAGTAGGCGATTCCCCTTAGGAAGTAGGTTTCCCCCAACCAAGGTCTTTTGAGCAGGTTAACAATAACAGGAATGGATTTCTCACAAGGGAGCAGGTCTCAAATCCATTACAAGGATGGTCGGTAACACCTCCCACCCCAATATCCTTCAGGCCTCTATTACACCAGTAAACACACTGTAGACTGCAGGATTCATTATTGTGTAATATCACTGATGGCTCTTCTCCTCCAGTGGTCTGTATAGAACCTTCTAGCACTGTAAAAGCTAGCCAGCAGGGAAGGTATGTTCAGGTCAGTTCCACCATGATTGTATCCTACACTCAAGTGTCTTATTGTGTCTCCAGCAGTAAGCTCTTCTTACTCTCTAGTTCTGGTAGGCAATCACGGACAGTGACTATGGCCTGTGTTGGTTTGGGTGCCTCTGGGGTTCCCTGACCAATAAATCATAGGAACATAGAGATAGATAGATAGATAGATAGATAGATAGATAGATAGATAGACAGACAGATGACAGAGAGCTAGATAGAAGATAGATAGATAGATAGATAGATAGATAGACAGACAGTAATATGTTTAAACTTTTTACAGTTCTGGTCATTGAGCCTAGGGCCAGATGCATATTAAGCAAACACTCCTACAACTGATCTATACTTTGCTCTTTATTTTTCTGTTTTGCTATTGTTGTTGTTGTTATTGTTTTAACTTTTTATTTTGAGACAGTCTTGCTAAGCTGCAGAGGCTGGCTTTGAACTCACTCTAGTCATGCAAGCCTTAAGCTTGTGCTCTTGAGTAACTGGTCTATGCCAAATAGGCCGAGTTTAGGATATTATTTTATATGGCAGGACAAACATGGTTTCAATGGAGTGTGTGTGTGTGTGTGTGTGCATGTTTGTCCATGCCATGTCCATGTGTGTGTACATGCTTAAGGGAAATTTGCAGCCAACCTAATTTTTAGCTATTTTGATTATAAATGGCATACTTTTGAAAACCATATTAATTCTTACTGACTTCTAAAATAGCTTGGATTTCCCTCATTCTGTAATGTGCTGGTGACCTGAGCGTTAATGACTGTCCAAGAGAAATTATAAGCTTTGGAGAAAGAAGAAACTGGGAAATTCTGGGAGATACTTTCCCCAAACTGTATCAGTAGTAATTATACTATATAATCATATGATACCTGTATCTCTCCATTAAATGCTATAACTAGTACTTAATCTTCATAACCTGCAACCAGACTAGAACTGATTTGACTTTGGACAGTAGCCCTCTCAGGGGCTCCCTTCAGTTAGCAGCCCTGCTTTTTGGCTTTTGCCCATTGTAGATCCTCTGTACGTTCTGGAATGTTCATAATCTCAAAAGCCACATTACCAGTAGGTAGGCAGGTATTAGCAAGAGCAAAGAGAGGGACTCACAGGAACTTAGAATGGCAGCGGTAGAAAGAAGTTGATTTTGTACTGGGAAAAATACTGATCACAGGAAACAACATGCATTTTCAAAGAACTTAGTATATGCTAAGCATTGAAGATATAAGGACTCATCAGACGTAGTGGGCTAGATTTCAGTCTGATAATCTGTTAGGACCACATTCCTTTATCCAGTTAAGCAAACAATAATAATCAACTAGCATATTTTGACCCCATTAGTGGTGGGTTGCTAAAGTCTGAATGTTTCTACCACCTCAGAATGCATATATACTGATCCTAGCCAACAAGATGACTGCTCAAGAGGCAGGTCTTTAGGGGGTGACTCAATCCCAAGAGCAGGCACTCAATTCCCTCAAGATTGGGAATAGTGCCTTGACCCAAGAGATTCCAGGAAGCTTGGTAGCCTTTCCACTAGGTGGGTTTATAGTGAGCGACACCATCTGTGAATCAGAAATCAGGCTCTCACCAAACACTAAATCTGCCAGCTCATTTATCTGGATTTTCCAGCCTCTGAATCTGTTAGAAATAAATTTTAGTGCTTTCTAAAAGCTATCAAGTTTCTGGTATTTTGTTATAGCTAGCATCTTGAGTGGACTAAGACAGAAGGATCATTTAAGCAAATAGTCACGGCTGCCAGAACCCTGTTGAGAGTTCAATGTCTGGCAGAAGAGAGAGGATATGTAATGCTATGTTGGGGCAGTAAAGTGGTGGGACCTTTAAGACATGGGCTGATGTAAGAAATCGAGTTTTTAGAGACGTGGCCTGTGAGTGGATGTTGAGACTCCAGTCTCCTCTTACATCCGTCGTCTGTCTTCTTCCCAAACGTAGAGGTGGGGAGTTTTGTTCTACCACATACTCCTCACTGTGGTATATCATCTCGCCACAGACCCCCACCCCCACCCCAAACAACCACACACTGAGCCCTCTGTAACACCCAGCTTAAATAACTTCTTCTTCCTATAAACTGTTCACCTAAGGTAATTTGTCATCCCAATGGAACGTTAACCAACAACCTGGGTGTGGCGGGGGGGGGGGGGGCCATAACTTAGAAATACAGGTGCTTTGATAAAGGGCTCACCAAGGACCAGGGAGATGATTCAAAGGGTGAAGAACTTGCTAGTCAAGCCTAAGGACTTGTGATCTTCGGAATTCACACAATGATGGACACAGTAGCACATCTGTAATCCCAGCACTCTTATATGGAGATGGGAGGTAGAGACAGAAGGATCTTGACAGAAGCTCATGGCCAGCTCTGGCTTATGTAGTACCAAACAACAAAAGACCTTGTCTCAAACAATGTAGAAGTCAAGGACTGACCCAAGGAGCTGCCCTTTGACCTCTATACTGGCTGGTTTTGTGTGTCAACTTGACACAAGCTAGAGTCATCTGAGGAAGGAGCCTCAGTTGAGGAAATGCCTCCTTGAGATCTAGCTGTAAGGCATTTTCTCATTTAGCGATCCATGTGGGAGAGCACAGCCCATGCTGGATGGGGCCATCACTGGGCTGCTGGTCCTAGGTGCTATAAGAAGGTAGTTGCAAGCCATGGGAAGTAAGCCAGTAAGCAGCACCCACCCATGGCCTCTGCATCAGCTCCTGCTCTGGGATCCTGCCCTGTGTGAGTTCCTTCCCTGACTTCCTTCAGTGATGAACAGCAATTCTGAAGTGTAAGCCTAGTAAACCTTTTCCTCCCCAACTTGCTCTTTAGTCATGGTGTTTTGTCGCAGGAATGGAAACCCTAACTAAGACAACCTCCATATGTATATTGGGGCAAGCTCATGCCTGCACTAATTCATATATGAGAATATATACACATGCAGGAGTGCACACACACACACACACACACACACACACACACACACACACAAAACCCAAACACACAGATTTATTTGAAAAAAAAAACTTTCAGATAATTTAATTTTATATGTGAGTGTTTAGCCTACATGTATGGATGTGCATCATGTACATGCCTGGTTTCCAAGGAGATCAGCAAAATGCAGTGAACACACTGGAACTGGAATTATAGATGGTTGTCAGTCACCCCGGGGTGCTGGGGACCAAACCTGGGTACTCTACAAGAGTATCAAATGACCTTGACTACTAAGCCATCTCTCCATCCCCGTTAGAGATTTATAAAAAGGCTGGAAGACACAGCCCAGAGGGACTTGTACTCACCCTCTACCTCAATAGCACCCAGACAAATGCTAGCCTGAGAAGGCCCAGCTGTCCCAGAGTTGCCGGGGAACAGGAGTGCTGTGCCTACATGGGGTTCCCAGCAGCTGGACCCCTCTCCTTCCTTGTGGGCCCAGCCACAGCACCTCCAGTCCAGAGAGCAGTGGTTGATGGAGCTAGTCTCCCCCAGTGAAGCCCAGGGCTGCAGTTAAAGCAGCCAGCCTGGAACAGGATGATTCCAGGGCATCGGCGAATCCTGCTGACTGCTGCGCCTGGGAGGAGATGAGCCTGCAGAAGTAGAAATGGAAATGATGAAACCCAGCGTGGAGTTTGCTGTTGGGGAACTATCGGCTACATCACAGAGAAGAGAGAGGGGAAGGGTCCCGTGCTCAGGTTTCCAGAAGTGATGGCATCTAGTAGTGAGGAACAGGTGAGGAGGAAGGAATCTGTCTGGGAGCATTCTTACACCAGATGTTGCTGCTGGCTTGTCTCAACGCAGACTAAATAAAATTTACTGAATGGAACTAGTTTATTTTAGCTAAGGGTGGGCAAGGTTCAGCGATGGGCAATCATCCAACTTTGGACTGTCGGGACTTCTGGTAAAAATGAAACTTGATTTTTTGGTTCTGTCATGTGTGTGTGTGTGTGTGTGTGTGTGTGTGTGTGTGTGTGTGTGTGTATGTGTGTACAGACATATGAATTATTCTGGGTCGGGTACTGATTTGGTATTTGGAACAAACCAGATAAAATCTTCCTTTGTGCTGCTTACAATCAAGTGCAGTGGTTATCACGCTGTGGGTCATGACCCCTTTGGGGCTCAAACATCCCTTTACTGGGGGGTCACCTAAGACCATCAGAAAACACAGATATTTACATTACAGTTCATAACAGTAGCAAGATTACAGTTATGAACTAGCAAGGAATGTAATTTCATGGTTGGGGGTCAGCATACCGTGAGGAACTGTATTAAAGGGTCGCAGCATTAGGAAGATTGAGAACCACTGCCCTAGCATAAGGAGAACACATTTAACCCACAATCCATATATCACATGTCTGGTGGAGAACAGTACTACCTAGAAAATGAAGAGAGGGCAAGGAGAGGGGACATGGTTCACTGTCACTGAGGGTCACTGCTAGGGCATTTCTCTCAAGGCAACATGGCAGTAGATTGGAAAGAGGTGAGGAAAAAGTGTAAATCTCTCAGAAGAGAGCCCAGCAGACACAACAGTGTTCAGTTTGCAGCCCATTTGGAGGACAGTAAAAGGAAGTCAGGCAGCTGAAGGGACAAAGTGAACAAGGCAGAAAGCCAGGTGACAGGCCATGTGGTGAGACCGGACCTTCCACTGGACACCTGAGGATTTGAAAGACAGGTGCTGGAAGACGCATCAAACCCAGGATGGAAATGGAGGATCAAAACCCTCCCCTCCCCCTACACACACACACACACACACACACACACACACTGCAATTCTCACTGAACTAACTAAGCATTATGAGATATTAGGAACCATATGAGCGTGAGACATGGTCTCAGCTCTCAGGGAACTTCCAGGGCAGACTAGGAGAAGAAAAGCCACCACTAACAAACACATCCGTCACACACCGAAGATGTGCCCTCTCTCTCAAACTCACTCTCTACACTTCCGCCCGCTCCCTACCGCAGGAGACCGGATGGATGGCAGCAAGGGCTCTCGTGCCCTCTGGCTCCCAGCGGATTGGACCAGCAAGCACTACTAGCCAGAGATCAAAGGGCCCAGGGACAATGAGGTCAGCCACCCATCTCCCTGAATCTTCCATGTCAGCTCACCAGTGAGTTGTCATCTCCCAATCTATTTGTTCTGCATGCTAGGAGCCTGGTGCCTTGCACCTGTCCAGTGATACTACACTCCAGCCCCGTTGACCAAAGCCCTCAGCTCCTATTGGGCAGCCATTTTGCCATCCCCTTGGCCACTTCAAGCCTAGAGGTAGCAAGGATTCCTTGCGGTCACTAACTCCAGCGTTCTTGATTTTCTTTTATCAGTGGCCCTTTGCCCTACACCACTGTGCAGAATCCTTCAGTCAAGCAGCGACTGTGCCATGTTTTGTTACCCCATGTCCTGGCTGATACTGACCATGACTCATACAGTTCCTGGTTTGGGATTTTTCCACTTTATGAGGGTACGAGAGTGATACGGCTTCAGTAGAAACTGAACTTTGGCCTCTTTGGTTGTGTATCTTTTCCCAGGTTAGTGACATGTGGAGTAATTTTCTCAGCAGAATGTGTGGCAGCAGTGAGCCGCAGCTCCCAGGCCGGCATGAGATCTCAAGGGGAAGCCACCCATATTCTTCAAGGCCCGGTTTGCCTGAGCTCTGGGGGGTTGCTAGATTAGGCAGACTTAACGTGTTTTTTGACTCAACGATATTTTCATTTTAAGATGGGTTTATCTGACTTTACCCTGGGAGCAAATCAAAAAGCACCTCTCTAAGTACCTCGACCCTGTAGATTGCAGAGGCTAAGTACCAGACACACGGCTAGAGAATATGGGTTTGGAGGAGTCAGAATAGATTCCTCAAAGAGGGAGACTTGCATCATGCCTTACGAAAGTGGACAGACAGGCTTTTCATAGGCAAAAGAACGTGCATTCCATGCAGAAGGAAAACAGTTAATGGAGACAAGCCTAAGTAAGGACCACAGACAAGAGATGCTCATGTGTGACTCAGCTCTCCACCACTGGCAGAATCCACAGGATAACTCTCTTCTAAGGAGGAACGGTTGTTTTGTTCCGTTTTGGATATTTTAATCACCAATCAATGGTCCTGCTACTTTGGGACCTGTGATGAGGACAACACCATGGCAACACTGTGTGGTAGAACAAGACTGCCCCTGTCATCATCAGAAGGAGAAAGGGCACAAGACGAAGGAGCTGATGTCTCAAGTTTTCCTCAAGGGAATTCCCCCAATGTCTTGAGGACCTCCCAATGAGTCCAACCTTGTAAAGCTTCCACTGTTTCTAACATTTTTGGATAGTTTCACGAAGGAGACAAAGCCCGAAACACAGAGCCCTTAATTTCAGCACTCAGGAAGCAGGGGCAGGTGGATCTCTATGAGTTTGAGGCCATCCTGCTCTATACTGTGAGTTCCAGGACAGCCAAGGCTACATAGGATAGTGTTTCAATAAACAAAACAAAACAAACAAAAACCACACACACGCACACACACCAAGACACATCTAGATCCAAACTGCATCATCCCTAAAATGGACAATGACCTAAGAAAGGAGATACTGAGGGGCAGGGTACAAGGCATCCAGGTCAGGCACATTGAACGCGGGAGAGGAGTTGACACACACTGTAGATGGAGTTCACAGGCCGTGCATTGACTAAAGGAAAGTGTAGAGCACACATTGTGCATCGGCTTGACTGCCATGGAAGGCAGACTGCAGCCAAAGCGCTGGCTTAGAGGCCATTTCCAGGAAGAGCTGAGGGTGGTACCCAAATCAGTGCCATTTATTTTGATGCTCCCTCTAGGGTCCAAGAGACCTGCCTACATTCTGAAGCCAGGAGAGGCCTGAAGAGGCTGGGTGGTTTTTAATTTGCTTTGTTTTCTGATACCATATGCTTTGAGAACTGACACGCTTCTTCAGCCTGCTTACCTAAGGTTTGTATCATAAAGCTCATGACATGAAATACAATTGTAAGATAGCCAGTGAATAACCTTGGATTGTGGCTGTGGTTCAGAGATAGAGTGACTGTCTAGCCTGGGCTTGACAACCAACAAAGAAAAGAAAAGAACAGAAGAGAAAAGAAAAGAAGAGAAGAGAAGAGAAGAGAAGAGAAGAGAAGAGAAGAGAAGAGAAGAGAAAAGAAAAGAAAAAGGTTTAGAATCCAAAGTGCTCTGCTAGTTACATCCTTTCCTAGTAGCCTGAGCACAGCCCTAAGAGAAGGAAAGGAGAGATTACAAATGAGGAGAAATAGTATCTGTATTCTGGAGCCCTTCCCAAGGATTCCTGGTTCATGTGAAGACTGGATTGATGCACTAGCTTCTGGCTGACATTGTATCAAGAATGTTGAATTATAAATTGAAGAGTTAATATAATTAAAAGAATATGCAAAAGTCTGACGACGCCCCTCTACCATCTTGTTTTTAAAAGAGCTAAAGGGAAGGTAGGATGGAGAAGACACTGGAAGAGTAAGGTGCTTAGAACAACTCTGGTTCCCTGGAAATCCTGGACTCCAGAGTTCCCACTGCTTGTGGATGCGATACAGCCTACTGCATGCTCATGGCCTTCAGCTCCAGGTTGTATCGCTCAGAACAGGACACATGTTGATTCTCTCTTTAAATACAGGTCCATTTTAAAGAAAGCACAGGAAAGTCCAAGTCACTATACCTCCTAATCATTAGGGGTCTAACCCAAGATTTTTAAAATATCCCTCAATCTAAGGGCATCTTGGACTAGTTTAGATAGAAAGAGATGCTTTAAGACCCAGGGCGAAGGAGCCCTTCCAGAGTGCTCTCAAAACAGTGCACACTATCTTTATTTTTATGTGACACTTTGTATTGATTGCTTTGGTGTCACTGTGACAAATACTTGACCAAGACAACTTCAGGGAGAAAAGAATTTGTTTTGATTGACGGATTCAGAGTTTCCATATAACAAGACATGATGGGACACTCGGGTCATGGTGGCAGAGGCATGTGGTGGAAGATATTCACATCACGATGGACCAGGAAATAAAGAGCAAGGCAGAAACCAGGGGCTGGGCATATTATATATACATTCTTCACACACACACACACACACACACACACACACACACACACACACACGTATACGTGTTATATATATATATATATCCTTCATACACTATATATAAAATACATACATCCTTCATATATATATATCCTTCAAAGTCCTACCTAATGACTGACCTTCTAGCTAGGCTTCACCTCCCCAAAATAGCATCAATAGGTAGGTAGGTTCAAGTGTTAAAAACATGAACCCGTGGGGGGGGGTGGTGGTGGTGGTGGTGGTGGCGTATAACAGTTTCCTGCAAAATCCAAACATTTCATCCTCTAGTAAGGCAAACACTCAAAATAGCTCCAGGAAGTCCCTGAAATTAGCCAGATTCACTAGGCCCCTTCCTGACAGAGCAAGTAATAAAAGCCGAGAGTGCCTCAGACAGAAGAGAGCCAAGCTGTAAAGAAGACTCTGAGACCAGACCAGGCACCTGGAAAAAGCTAAAACTAGCCAAACTACCTGGAAGAGGTTTAGCCCAACCGAGGCACCTAGGAAAGACTCTCCAACCCATGCAGCTGCCTGCAGGCTTCGCACTGTGCTCCAGGTTCCTACCTTTGTGGGCTGGTACCGGTGGTGGGGTGGGCTTTGGTGACGTGGCTGTCCCTGAGTCATTTCCGCTCCTGTAAGTAACCCCTCACCCACATTCCTGTTTCACCAAGTTGGACTTTGGTGGTATCTGGTACTTGGGTCTGTCATGGGTTCCCTATCTTGGGTGAATAGGTATGTGTGCTGCATCTCCCCATGAAAAAGTTTTTACACAGTTGGGGGGACATTTCAGATCCAAACCACAACACACTTGTTACGTTATTGTTCTTGTAACTCTGCCTATATCGACTATCTCATGTATGTATACTATTACATACTATTAGTCGTTAAAGACAAGGCTGTCAGAGCAGTGAGGGATTAACTACCTTCTCCAGATCCATAACAAGAGCCTATGTAGTTACTGTTTTCAGACTGGTTTTTAACCAGGCTGCTAACTACCAGCATCGCCTCAAACTCCATAGCACCACGAGTAACATTTCAGCACAAAATGAACTCTCCAGTGCAGCGCCTTATGTCTATACCGCCATCTTTAGCCCATTGCCCAGGGCAGGCTTCCTCCACAGATGTTCAGTGAGGCACAAAGAGTGAAGCCACACGCTCAGCGTCATAGGCGTGCGAGAGGAGCATTGAGTTAGTTGCCGTATTTTATGGTGGCTAATAAATCAAATTTAATTTTTTTTTACAGTATTTATTCAGTGTGTGTAAATGTGTGTGTGTGTGTGTGTGTGTGTGTGTGTGTGTGTATTTGTGTGTGCATGCACACACATTGTCATGGCTCTGTGTAGAGGACAAACTAGAAATTGGCTCTCTCCTTCCATCATGTGGACCCTAGGATTGAACTCAAATTGTCAGGTTTTGCTGCAAGTACCTTTGTTTGCTGAGCCATTTTGCTGGCCCCTAAGGTTTTTGGTTTTTTCGGTTTTTTTATGTTGTTTTTTACAAAATTTCCCAAGGGTTCTTTAAAATCACATGCTATAGGTTAGTCAAATCTGTGATGATGATGTTTTGACTTAGGGTGGGGTGGGATTCCTATGATTCCCCCAAATGAGTCTGATCTTTAAAAACAGTATGCCAGATTCATACTCACACAAATGACTGAACATAAGTTCATTGTTTCCTACAACCTCATCCTAGAAAATCTTTGCCCTGCGCTTCAACTGAACAGAGAAGAGGTCTCCACGGCACTAGGAAAGAGTGTTTTCTACCAATGTGGCCTTTGACACAGTAATCTACATACCAGAGTCTTAAGGGTTGCTTTTAATGAAGTATACAGGGCTGGAGAGGGGGCTCAGCGTTTAAGAGCACTGACTGTTCTTTCTGGGACCCAGGTTCAATTCCCAGCACCCACATGGCAGCTCACAGCTGTCTGTAGTTCCAATTCCAGGGGATCTGATATCCTCAGGGAAAACACCAACTCACACAAAGTAAAAATAAATTATTTTTAAAAAGAAAGTATATACTTGTCCATACCTATGTTCTTCTTCAAGACTAGATTGATAACTTGCTGACTTATTTATATTCAGCAGCTAAAAGCAATGATCACTCCTCCTGCCCAAAATAAAAATAAAAATGAAAAACTACAATAAAAAAAATGTTGTGTTTAATTAATTGGTCAGGAGCAAGAGAAATTATCTGTAGTGATTGAATAATTTGAGTTAACTCTTGTTTATAGCCCTACATAAGTTTTAAAACTTTCCCCGTATTTCTTTGATCAATCAAAATCCACTTCCAATATCATTACAGACGATGTATTTGATTCTTGCCAGTCATCTTTCCGGGGTTGATACTTCAGAAACCCATTGGTCATAAGCATCATCCCCTGAGCAAAGTTTGAAACACAGAAACTCTAAAGCAAACACTTGCATTCAGCACACATGTGGACAAACAGCCCCGATCGGATCATCATCTCCAACTAGCACAAATAACAGATATTAGCCAAAAAAATAATGAACTGCCGGTAGGCAGAAAAGAACTGAAATGAGAAGATTAGGAGGGAGCTTGCTGCGTGAGCATTGCTCTGGGGAAGAAGAAATGGACAGCTTTCTTATGATTTAGAGGAGGCAAACAATAAAGCAGCTGGCGGGCTCTGTAGAAGTATTCGCTAAGAGAACAGAGAGGGAAACAAAGTCATCAGGGGGTTCTTGACAAAAGGAAGAACAAGACAATTGGGGTACGTGGGGAACAAGGGAAAGAAGGGATAGGATGAGAGGAGCTTTATAGGAACTTTTTATAAGAATGATGAGGTGCATGAAGAAGTGTCAGGTAAGGTTGTGCCTGAGATAAAAGATGAGAAAACAGAGCGCAGAAATGTGATTCGAATCCTGGGATTGAACTGCTTTCTAGTCACACACGTTGCCTGGAGCTCATCTTTCAAGGGCTCTCTTTGCTTTGGTCTCCTCCCCTGGCTGGCGATCTGTATCCTCTCCTTCACTAAGGAGGTTGCTCTCTGTCTTCCTCCTCTCTTGCCTCTCAAACAGCGCGGACTCCCTTGCCTAATTAATCCACTGTGAGTGGTGGACCCACCCAACCCATCACAGAATGCATACTTAAGGGAAGAATTCCCACCTGCTTTATTCTTGACTTACTTGCAGGGCTCTGGGTGAAGTGGTTTGCCTAAACCACCGCTTGTATTCTTAACCACCAGTCAGTGCAGCAGATGCATCATTAGCCCGACTTTAGAGACAAGGACTCCCAGATAACATGGCTAGGGGGCTTGTTTGTGATGGTCGCCAGCGCATTTGAATTTGGCGAAATCTAATGGAGCTCATGCTTCCCTACTCAGCCCAGGTGGCTGGTTGTTCAGATGTTGTGGGGCACAGAGACCAGCAGGTCCCGGTCTTCTGTTCTCTGCCTGCAAATTTTTGTCTGACTTAGCAGTGCTGAACACCACCTTCGTCCTTCCCTAAAGTCCGAGAATCAGGAAGTTAAAGTCCCTATAAAGAAAGTCCTGTGTCAGCACACCCCGCCCGAGTGTATCAGGGTCAAATCCTTTCTGTGTGCCTGTTTCCATGGTTCTGTTTTCTAGTGTGTTCTCAATTCGCCTTCACTAATGTGCTTATCTCTTGGCCAGAATTGCTCCCTCTATCACATGGTCTATTGTATCAGTCGGGGTTCTCTGACAGAACTGATAGAATAGTTTTATATATACCCAAAAGGGATTTATTAGGGAGGCTTACAGGCTAGGATCTGAGTGGTCCAACAATGGTTGTCTCCTGACAGAAAGGCCAAAGTTCCTTTAGTTGTTCTGCCCATGAGACTGGACATCTCAGCAGTTCCTCTCTGGTACAGGGAAGTCCTAGGGAGCTGTTGGTTTTTAGTCTATATTAGAATCCTAAAGAAGTAGGTTCTAACACCAAAGAAGGAGCCAGATGAACTTGCTGGCTAGAGTGAGGACAAGCAGGCAAAAAGCAAAAGCTTACTTTTTTTCTATGTCCTTTTATGTGGGCTGCCACCAGAAGGTGTGGCCCCGATGGAGGACGGGTCTTCTGACTTCAGATTATCTCGATTTAGTGTGGGTCACCCAACTCAAAAAATCCAACTAAGACAAATCTCTCACAGAGCTTGAGTTTTAGTGAATTCCAAATGTGGTCAAGTTAACACCCAAGATGCATTATCATAATTATCAAGACAGTATATAAGAAAATGAAGACCCAGGGGCCCAACATAATAGTCAATCCAATATGAAAGCTGACCTAGAATTGTTCATTTTCCATATGGTTAACTCAAACACCTTCAAGTTGCAATGGAAATTGCTAGCAAGAAAAAAATATATTAATGGCCAAGAATCAATGGTATGTTTCAAATATTTAAAATAAAGTATGTATTGGCATGTCACCAAGTGAGTTATCTCTCCTTGAAAAACAACAACAACAACAACAACAACAAAAAACAGTTGACATAAACTTGTGATGAAATCATTACTAGATATAAAGCTGTTATTGATTGAGAACACAGATCCCATTAGATGAAGAAATAGCCAAAATCCAGTTATTTCACACACACACACACACACACACACACACACACACACACACAACATGATGGTCCTCCAAGTCAAAATGTTCTCTAGTTGGAAAGACAACAGAAAAGAGAAAGGCATTGGATTGTCTTTTCTTAAAAAAAGAAAAAAAAAAGTAATAGATTAAGTTTTCCATGTGGCTAATTGGCAGCAAAAATAGTCTAAACTCTAAAGGGACTCTAAAGGGACTGTTTGTAAAGAGTGAGTTGGGGGAAATGCTAATATCCTGAAGCCTAGAACATACCAAAGAAATCTATCAGGCTGCATTTGGCTGGCAGCAACTTCACCGCCTTTTCAGTGACAACATCAACTCTCCAGGACACAGAGGAAGAAAAGAAGGCATTTAAAAAATCTAGATAAATGCAGGTGGTGCTGCAAAGTCCACATACTGCAGTCCAGGCATTTAATTAATGAAAAACTTCTTCATCTCTTTGCTTTGTGTAAAACGTAGTACAAGGGTCATGTGGTCTAAATACCACTGTGACTCAGCTATGGACTAATATTATGTCCATTGGCTTGTCTCTCAACTTCTCCCTCTTAGTTCCTAACTCCTAAAATACCACCTTTATCATAGTCTTCCTTTGAAGCTTAAGTAATATAATCTGTTTCTGATGCACACGACAGAACCTAGCACATAGAAAGGGCACAATATACAGGACATAGTATGATTTGATGTTCCTAAATTATTGCCTATCAGGATTAGCAAATCAAGAGAGGTAGAAAGGTGTTCTGCCAATCAAACAGACATCAATAATCACAATAAGGAAAGAAACAGATAAATTATTTAAAAAACATGCAAAGGGTATAAGGAAGGCATTGTGGCCTTTTGATATTCTAGAATTTGAAATGTCAGGTGATAATGTATATAATAGTTTTCCACAAGAGTCACAAATTTACCTGAAGATGTTGCATTCATTTAAACTAATATTTATTATCAAAGATAGGTACCTCACCCTGTAACAAGCATAGCAAAAAAGCATAAAATGTGTTTGAAACAATCCCCTATCCTGACCAAGCCTGTCAGCCATCCAGGCAGTGGATGTGGAACCCCACTTTGCACTATGCCCTTGCAGACTCCACCATGGCTCATCCCTCAGAGTGAAGGCTTTGGGTGAGGAAGAAATGATTGACATCTGATGCCTCCAGTTTATGCCCTGACTGTGGCAACTTCCGCCACTCATGTAATCTTGCTTTTAACTAGAGGGAAAAAGAAGCCATTTGCCCACCTCAGGTGTCAACTATTAGAATTGTAAGAACTCACCCCACGCAGGCACATAGTCTCTCAGTTACTGCAAAATGGAACCATGAAGAATAAAGACCCTGCCTTCCAAATGCATAGGTAAATGTGGAAATGAAGCCATCCCAAGACAAAGGACCTCCAAGAATTCCCAGGGAGACAGAATTCTTCCCAGCTCCCTGTCTGTGTTTGTTTTGTTTCCTGTTGTGATAAAATATCCTGATAAATGCAACTTAAGGGGTAAGGAATTTACTTGGCTCACAATTCCAGGTTTATTATGTGGGGGAGGTCAAGACAGCAGAAACTTGAAACAGTTACATCACACCCCTAGTCAAGAACATAAAACAATAAAATTATAAATGCATAATAGTATTCAGCTCACTTTCTCCTGCTCTTACAGAGCCTAGCATCCCCTGAATTGGGAACGGTGCCGCCCACTGTTAGGTGGGGCTTCCAATTGGGATCAATATAATCATAATAGCCCCTCACAGATATGCCCATAATCTAACATAATCTAGACAAACCCTCATTAGGACTTCTTTCTTAGATAAGTCTAGATTGTAGCAATTTAACAATTAACACTAGTTACCACCGGGTCCCTGAGCCAGGGTCCAGTCGCCTATTAGGATGAAAAAAGGTTAAATATCTCATGAAGTCTATTCAGTTACCTTGGAGTCCCTCTTTTCAGTGAAGATTTCCAGAGAGAATGATGGAGAAAATGACTTGCTAGGAAAAACTATGAAAAACACCCAGGATCATAAGGAAATTCCTTTCTACCGTGTGCTGAATCTAGTCTTCTTCTTCAATCTCTGTGATTTCTGAAATATCCTTTGGAGAAATATTTCATGACAATCTTTCAAAATGTCAACCTATTTTGGAGTCAGCAAGTATGCATCTGCCTTGTTCCATGTTGTACGAGCTATATGCAAAGAACTATAATCTGAGAAGTTTTTACACACAAAAAAATAATAACAAAGCTCACAAATTTCATCTTAAGAAGTCCTAAAAAGGCAAGGAATTA
Organism: Onychomys torridus; assembly: GCF_903995425.1. NCBI lineage: Eukaryota > Metazoa > Chordata > Mammalia > Rodentia > Cricetidae > Onychomys > Onychomys torridus. The sequence goes on from NC_050462.1 coordinate 37,739,189, forward strand.
TGTGTATTGTATTATTATTATGTTTTTACTCCAGTATATGTGAATATTAGCACTTTGTATGGAAATAAAAACTTCGGGTCATATGTAAAATGAAGAGTTTCCCCTGTGTGGGGGAAATAATTCTCAAAGCCATGTAGGGATTTAATCGATCGGTTCCATCAATAATTAAAACTGTTTGCATGTAAAGCGGCAAATTTAGAAAGTGAAAGTTAAAAGCTATACATCAACAGCATTTCTGCAGATGTTTTGTTCGGCTCTTAAACGGGGCTTTTTGTTCATATGAATTCAGGTCCTGCATTTTAAAAGTAGATTTCGTGTAAATGCCCATATTTCTGTTCTTTCTAGAAACAACGTAAAAATCCGACTGCATTAGCCTCCCTTCCATCTTTCAGAGCAAGGACATACATGTGAGCCTCCCTATCCCCACCTCCACCCTGTGCCCTGCAGGACACCGCAGTCCCTACCACTTCCTGTTTTTGTATGCACTTTGGTTGTGCAGATTTAAATCTGTCCCCCCACCACCACCACCTGGCGCCCCCGCCACACACCCTCTCTTTCCTCTGCTGATTTGAGTCTTCACACTGAGAATGTTCAAACCAGTTTTGTTTATAAAGACATATTGGTGACAAGAGCTACTGTTTTGCTTTGTAGTTAGGTGTGGGGACTCTAAAACCACTGCCTGTGTGAGATCTACCTCTGGTGCAGCTCCTGGAGACGGTTCCATTGGGGATTCATCCCGCTCTGTAAGAGAACACATTGTTTCCTTACTGATAACAGCTTGCTTTGTCTGGAAGAAGTTAGGGGCCTGAAGATTCTGTAGACGTTCGTTCATAAACATGTTTTGAAAAGGGTAGAAACTCCCATGGGTCTCACTTCAGTGGACAAGAGCTCAGATGATGAATACTTTAAGACAGGAGTGACTCTTGAAATAGCCTGCTTATTCAACAGCGCTGCATCAGTGTCTAGCACGCATTTAAACAGATCCTAGCCAGTGTTACCTGCCGGACTTCAACCTTTTCAAAGGGTTTTTCCCCAGGGTGTTTCCCTTCTCAGCCCAGGGAAGTTCCAATGTTCCAGCCATTCAGGCCAAGTGCCTTGTTTGTGCCGGTTAGTTCTTTCTATTTGTCAACTTCACACAACCAAGAATCACCTTGAAAGGAGGAACTTTAGTTGAGGAATCCCCGGATCACAGTCGTCTGGGATGGTATCTATGAGGGTTTGTCTTGGTTGATGATTGATGTGGGAGGGCCCAGCCTAACTACCCGCCTATGCTGTGGAAAGAAGTTAACTGAGCATGAGCCAGACAGCAACTGTTTCTGCTTCAGCTACTGCTCAAGATTCTGTTCTCATTTCTTTCAGTGATGAACTGTGACCTGGAAGTATAAGCCAAACAAATCCTTTCCTCCCCAGGTTACTTTTGGTCAGTGTTTTATCACCGCCACAGAAAAGTGAGTGGAACTGTGAAGGGCCCCAAAACAGCTTGACCACACAGCTGCCATGACAGACACAGCTTCTGGCTGGCAACACCTGGACCCAGGAAGAGCCATAAGCTGACCCCACCCAGTAGGGCCTGCATCTAAGAGGAAATAACTGATATCCCAAACATTCCCCATACCCCTAGACAAATGTCAGCCAATCACGGTCCCAAACTCTGGAAATCCCCTCACCCTAACCTCAGCCAAGATAAAAACCCCACCCTGCCTGGCCTCTGTCCCTCTGCCCTCACCGCTGCATCGAACAGGCAGAGAGACCAAGGTCAGAGCTTGAAGATAATAAAGGCTCCTTGCTTTTACATGCAGGATTCGGTCTCCGTGGTGGTCTTCTGGGGGTCCCTGCGACCTGGGCATAACAGAACACGGTTCTTTATTCCTCCTTTGCTCTTATCCATCTATCTAACTATCTATAAAACCTATTAATTTTACACTAAAAAAATTCTACCATTCACTCACTTCTCACTGGCACTAATATTATCATCAGGGAAGGCCATGCTGTTGCACAACTGCATCATGAGAAATATCTTCTCACCTGGTCAGCATTACTCACTTTATTCTCTGCATAGTAACCATGGGGATCTCTTCAGACCATCTTTCCCATGTCCCCTTCAGATGTCTTTCTGATGACTGTCACACCGCTTCACAAAATCCCCTGATATTTCCCACTGGCCAGAGTAAAAGCCGAAGTTCTTGGTGTCGCTAAAGGCTCCCAAATGATTCTCATACTCCCGTTTCACCTTCTGATCCTAAGTGCCTTCCTGGCACACCGCTTCAGCAACACAAGCCTTTGTGATTGCCACTCAAAAACTCCACACTCTGGCTCAGGGGGTAGTGCACTTGCTGTACAAACACAAAGGCATGTTTGTACACTCATAAAACAGCTAATGTTGCAGTCTCTGCCTATAACACCAGCTCTGGGGAAGAGGGGTACAAGGAGAAGGAAGGGAGATCCTTGAGGCTCACTGGCCAGTCAGCTCTAGCCAAAGAGGCAAACGCCAGATTCAGGGATAGAAAGACCGTATCTCAAAATTTAACTTGGGGAGTCATAGAGGAGGACTCTCAAAATTAATCTCGGGCTTCCATGTGCTGAGACATGGGAGGACAGATGTGTGCACATACATGTATGTATATAATACACAGAGACACACAAAATAACACACACACACACACACACACACACACACACACACACACACACACCCAGGGCCTTATTTATATGAGCTCCTTTGCCTTAACTGTTCATTCTCTAAAAAGTCCTTACCTCTTTCAAGTCTTTGTTACATGTTACCTGTTTACTGGAGTCGTCCCTAGTCACGCCACTGAAGAGTACACACATGTGCACACACACACACACACACACACACACACACACACACACACACACCGTTTTATGCTCTCACCATCTGGCACGCGTCATGTGTCTTTGCTCCCTTGTTTTCTCTTTGTCTTCTTCTAGAATCCAGGCTTTCTCAGAACAGGGGTTCTCACTGTACTTTTTTCCCCCACCTGCTGTTTTTTCAGTGCCTAGAATAGTTCGTGGGAATGAGCATTTCCTAATAAATATTCAATGAATAAATGAGGTAGAAATGCCATTATTTAAATTCTTTTATTTCCCGAGTTAAAATCTGTAAGGGAAAAAAAATGTATGCATCCAATCATGCGTGTGTTTATACAATCTTCAGAAGTAGAGCAGCCAAAATAAAAGTGTTTATTTCTTACATTCTTTGGACATGACCCACAATTTCTAGTTTATCAAAACCAAGGCCCGTTGCTCAGTCCCAAGCTTGTGGAATGTCTATAGAAGAATAAAGAAAAGTTGGTACTTTGAATTACGTCATCAAGGGCTCAAGCTGATATTTCAGCGGCTGCCCACTTGAGTCAGCTCCATACAGGATTCTCATGCATCTTAAGAAGGTCCTTCATAGGCCACTGTGGAGCTGGGCGTGGCTCTTGATTTGCCTATCTTCTGTGAATTCAGCAGAATCACTCACATTTGTTTTAACATCTTCCCATAAGATGTTACAACTCTTAGGCCTATATTATCTAAACTCACCTTACATCTTCTGAAGATGAAAAAATAAAATGGTGTAAGAAATAATATAAAATAGTGTAAAAGTCTATTGTCTTAACCTGAATGATTATTAAATAAGACCAACAAAGGACAGTGTATTCAAGTTTCTATTAGGTATTGATGTGTTAGTGGGGATGAGAGTCTGTTACATCCACTGTTCCAACAAAACGCCATGAAAGAAGTTGCATTCCATTAAGAAATGCTCCATTGTCAGATCTGGTGCTCCCCTGTAGAGCTGGCATTTAGTTATCCTGTGGAGTTTGCTTTTCAAATGGACTTTTCTTGAAAACTCTGAGGCTCAATTTATCCCGTGCTGTCACTGTGTAGTTACTTTGGATGGTCATACTGTACCTGACCACAGGGCAGGCAGTGGGGGATTCAAACCTCCCCATTATCCATCGAGAAAACTAAAGCAGAAAGGTAACAAACTCAGTTGCAGGACCTAGTTTTGACCTGAGTAACCCAGTGCTGGAGTTCAGGTTCTTGATGATTGCAGTATGAGAAGAGGGGGAAAAAGACAAGATAGTGTGCAAACGGAAATAAATAATCCGGGTAGTTGTAAACTTCTATTTAAAGGTAGAGCATTCAGCAGGAGACACAAGATAGTGAAATTTAATTATATGATAATAAGATCTACCCCTTGCACAGTCAAAAGCACTGTTGTGACCAGAATTCACAGGAGAAATAATTCTACATACCAGGGGTTCTCAACCTTCCTAATGCTGCGACCCTTTAATACAGTTCTTCATGTTGTGGTGACCTCCCCACCATAAAATTATTTTCATTGCTACTGCCTAACTGTAGTTTTGCTACTGTTATGAATTGTGATGTAAACATCTGTGTTTTCTCATGTGACCTTAGGTGACCCCCAAGGGGGTTGTGACCCACAGGTTGAGAAACCATGGTATATACTATAATTCTAGTTATTCTGAAGGCTGGAACAAGAGGATCGTGAGTTTAAGGCCTACTTGGCTACAGAGAATGTTCCAGGGCAGCCGAAGCAGCCTGTTATGATCTTGCCTCATAACAAAAGTTTTAAAATGTAAAGGCCTGGTGGCACTCCGTCTCAGTGGGAGAACAGTTGCCAGCAACATACAAAGGCATTGGCCCAATCTCCAGTAACAAGACTTAAAAATTTTCAAAAGCACTATTGTGAATTTGATGGTAATATTTAAACAGGGAAATCTATCCAAAAATGCAAAACTCTAACCCCAAGTAAATAAATAAATTCCTATGGAAATGGCTTTTTCCTTACCATCCCAGAGGTGATTGGCTTATCATGTAATATTAAGAAAAAAATGGCATAAGGGCAGGTACCATGTCCCGGAATGACTTTATTACATCTAGTTCAGCGGCTCTAATGAGACCACTGGACACAGGAAGAGGGTGGATGTGCTGTCCATGTACCTGTTGCCCTGATGACAGTGGGCCACAGGACAGTTTTTGTTTAGCAGGAAAGGCTCAGGGCTCACTGAGAACATGGCTTTACCTGCTCGTGGATTCTAACCACACATGTGAAGTTGGCTCTGCCACACATCTGTGTAAACACAGTCTCCCCACATGTCGTTATAAATGTGGGGTTTTTTTTTTTTTTTTTTTTTTTTTTTTTTTTTTTTTTTTTTGCTTTCTCACTTAGGCATTTTGAATATTTTCTCTAAGTGAGCCATATAAACGTATTGCAATTAAATTGGAAAAATAAAACCTTCCTGAAGTACTTCTTCTTCTCATGCTTAAAACATAGGTTAGCAACACAGTGTTGAAAATTCATAGCCTTCTGTTCTCTTTTTCCTCAAAGCATGAAGGGGCAGCATTGTGATTATACTCAGGGTTCATTCCAGATTACTGAAGTTGAAAACACGCCTTAAGAAACAGAGGAAATTGTGCTCTAATATGCCAAGCCGGCCCTGTTACTCCTGTATTTCAATGTTTCTGTGGCTTGCAATTGCTCTCAGGATAAAGTCCAAATTCCTTACCATACATTAGCAGTAGAGAGGAGCCGCGTTGCACCAGATCTTGAATCGTGCTGGCCCTTCACTGGAATGCCTTCTGTGTGTTTTCCCATACCTCCTTCTGGTCTCTTTCCTTTTCCTTCAGGTCTTAACATGGGGCTCTCAATTTTTCCAGCGCACCCCTTGCTAAGACACGTTGCAATGGACAGCATTTTCCAGAGGACCAGAATCCACAGGACATTTAGCCACATCAAAGGAGATTCGTTGTGGAGGATTTACTCTTGTGATTAGGAAAGCAAGGAGCCTGGTGACTTGTCGTCTGCCTGTGAGGTGGGGGATGCTTGTACAGTTCCAGTGAGATGAAAGAGGCTTGAGAACTAGCAGGCAGAAGGGAGGCTGGTAATACCATTCCTTGTCCTGGGTCAGAGACCTATAAACCAGAAGAACCAATGCATGAAATCCAGAGGTGGCAGATGTCATGACTCAAGCAGAAAGAAAAAAAAAATCTTTCTCTGAACTTTTTTCTTACTCTTATCCTTAAAAGGAAAAATGGTGCCCATGCACATTGGTGAGAGGCATTTTTCCTCAGTCTGCTGACCCTAGAAAAACACCCTCACTAACAAACACATGATGTTTTACTGATGAGCCAGGCATCCCTTAGCTCAGTCAGGTAAATGAAGATCAACACTGTAAATTCATCCCTTGTCAACTTGGAACCCAGGTTTATGCACTTGATTACGTTTCATCTCCATATAAAGACCAAAACAAGATCAGAGTGTTAGCTACCATCATACTTTACGTCACATAACCAAAAATGTGTTAATCCCGTTCCCCAGGAATGACAGGGAGGTCCTAGAGGCCTGTTGATCCTACCCTGAGAACCAAGAACAAAACACTCTGGTCACAAACAAACAAACAAACACCTACTCTGTTTCTAAATGAGCAATATTCAAATGTTTATATAAAGTCAAGGCATCTGAAGTCACACAGCAAGGGCGGGTGAGGAAAAAGGAAACAAAGTTATTTGTTATGGATCTATACTCACAAACATACTTGAAGTAAAATAAGGAGGAAGTATGCTTGACAATTATAGCCTTGTTTTTGTAGCTGGTTACATGGCAATTAGCTGGTATTTATAGTGATCTTTTACTACACATTCTGCATTCTCTTTGCCTTCATGAGGACTTCCAGTTGGACTTCATTGTTTCTCTTGTGACTATGACCATATATTCATTTCTGAAGAGTCTGGGCCGCTTGTAGGTCTACCTGCATTGGATTGCAGGTCTCCCAGTGGATGGTGCTAGGAAAAGGTCTCAGAAGGGGTTACCTGTATTCCAGACAGAAACCCACTGTGGGATCCTAGTCAGGTCAGTCACCACAGTGGCATGGCATCATAATTCCCTTCTTGGCCTATTGACTCAAGGGAATGAACAGTTCCTAGAGGCTGGGTGACAGCCACCCCACCAATTCAGTGGGATCATTGATATGATCCTATGGGAAGCCATTTCTGCTCCAGAAATGGAGACCTTTTGGTCTAACGGAGTGTAAATAGGAGTATGGAAAAAATATGAATATTTTTGCTAGTTAGTTAATGGGGGTAAAAAGGTAGTCATGCTGTCATTGCCCAGCCTTAATCCCTGACCTGTGAGTCCTGGCTATCAGAGATACTGCAGCGTGCTGTGGATACTGATCCAGAACCTAGTCTAGAGAAGCTTACCTGAGCCCAGGAAGATATTAGAAACTCGCTGGGTCTGAGTCTTTCCCATTCTGTTGGGATAGTTGCTCTATTGGGTAAGACCAGAGAATTCTGTGAGCACGAGTCCTTTGCCATAAGACAAGTTCCAGAAGTAATGTGACTTGGAATGCTATGCTACTGCATAAGTCTACTGTGAATAGATGTTTCAAAAGCATTACCAGTGGAGAAGATACATTTCTACATACAGCATGGACAGGATAGGAGGGAGAAGGGCAAGGGCAAGCATTGTAGGGACCAGGCTACTTTACACAATTCTCTTGCATCTTTAATAGTTGCTCAGCCTAGATAACATACACAGAGTTTCAATGTCATAATGGACTATTGCTCTACATCTAATTTTAAGGTTGGATGGCTTGGATAATACCAAATTCCTCATAGGCAGTTTAAGCAACACATTAACCTAGTAGCCTGTGGTCATGAACAGGCTCTACTAAAGACCCATAGCAGAAAGAAAACTATTTCTCAAAAGCCCCATAGCAGGATGAAAACTGTTTCTCAAAAGAGTAATTATCTATGGGTGATGACAAGTACCTTGCTTTAAAATCCTAAAAACCTCTACTGAATCGCCTATAGAGATTTTTCAGGAGTTCCAAACAGCATCCTTATCTGCCACTGACCCTTCAAATACCACTTATTTGCTGTAATGGCCAAATGGCAAAGGAGCTTACCCAGCAGTCAGGACCTATTGCAGAGCCTTCTTGTATTTCGGGCTCCAATCAAACCAGTAGTAAACAAGCCCAAATGACCCACCCCAATGAGGAATACATTGCTTCAAAATTTTAAACATGTCTGCTAGGCATTGTATGTATTTCCAGCTACAGGGGAAACCATATACAACAGATTAACCTTCTCCTTAGAAGAGATCTGTCCAAGCCACTGGGCCCCAAGAAATTTCACTCAAGGAAAAGGTTGCTATATTTTTATTGTCACTGGGGCTAAGGGGACCACTTACACTGGTAGAGAAGATCCATCAGAATTGAGAGTTTCAATGTCCCCAATTCTATCAAGTGCCTTCCGGAAGACTACATTCCCTAATCATTGGCCATTTGATGGTAGACAGCCTGTAAGGCTGGGAGCTTAATTTCTGCCATACTTCATCTGGTTGCCCAATGAGGTTCTGCATTCAATTTTCAGAAACTTCGTCCTTTCAGATCTGAAAGATAAGGAACTCACATGGGCACACACAGAATCTTAGGTCATTTATGGATCACAAGAGTGGGAATTTGAATCCTGGACATTATCCTACTTGTTTGGTGTTTCTCCCCCACAACGTTGACTAGCAATATCAGACATTGTTGCAGCCAATGCCATTACATTTCCTGATTTTTCAAAGACATGATTGAAAGTATCATACTTGGAACCACCTAACCTCTTGCCCCTGTAAAGGACTGGTGAGGAGTAGCCAGGACAAATATTTTATGTCTTTCTCTGAACAGTCGTGGCAGTGAGCATGCATGTTCTCCTCATTACTGGACAGGGTCATGGGAGTCTTCGATTCGAATAAAATGGAAGTCAGTTCTAGAAGCCACAAAACAAACACTGAAAACTCCTCCTTAAAATTATGTTCCTCTACTGTACCCAAATCTGTATTAGTTACTATTTATTTATCCATATACTCCAGAACAGAAGATTAGATACACAGATTGACAGACAGAAGACAGATAAATAGTAGATAGATCAATGATAGATAGATAGATGGTAGATAGATGATAGGTAGGTAGGTAAGTAGATAGATAGATAGATAGATAGATAGATAGATAGATAGACAGACAGATAAATATTGTTAGCATGTAGGGTAGGCATCTGGATTGGCCTGTCCTTAGAGTCCTGACAGGATATATCCTCAGCTGCAGTCACTAAGAGCACCCCATGTGCATTTGCTACATTTCCTTATAAAAGGTGGGCCTTGCCCACCTCCCATCTCTTTCTCTTCCTTCACTCTTGTCCCTAGGGACTGGTCTCTCCCCCTTCTCTCCCCTCCCCTCAATAAACTTCCCATGTGGGCCCTGCTGTATGTTGTGACTCCTTCCTGCCTTTCTAAAAATACAACATTTTGTGCTGTGACCCCAATAGGCTCTCCCAGCAGTCTGAGATGTGCCAGACCCTGGAACCTGGTCTGCCCTCGACAGCCCTACTTTCTCACTCAATGGATCGCTGGGACTCTTATTCCAACACTGACGATTGGTAAGCCACCTCTCCCCTTCTCCACTTCCGGCCATTTCCCACGAGTGAGGCTTCATTTCTCAAGCACAGTCCTCTTCTTCTGGCTTTTCTCCAAGTCCTGGTACCAGGTGACTGTGTCTCACTGGGGCTCTTAGCCCATCAGCCCCTGCTGTTCTGGATGACAACCCACTAAGCAGCCTGTACCTCTTCTTTGGTCCTCGCTGAATTTCTGGGACACTAGAGATTCCAGCCTATAGCAGAAAACTTAAAAGTTCTTATTAATAAAATCAAACCTGAGGCCAGGTATTGGGGTGAATTGCTGGAAAGTCAGAGAAGCAGAACAAGCCACAGCTTCCTCACCTCAGCAGTTCCTCAGCTGATCCTGTTTCCTCTGACTGCAAGCTTCTGTGTCCTCATGTGAATGGGTCTCAGTTGAACTACTGCTAGAAGCCTAAAAGCTTAACCAGCCAAATGCTTCTAGTTCCTGGTTTTCAGGCCTTATATACCTTTCTGCTTTCTGATATCACTTCCTGGGATTAAAGGCATGAGTCACCATGCTTAGCTGTATCCTTGAACAGACGGATTTCTGCCTCTGGAATGCTAGGATTAAAGGCGTGTGCTACCACTGCCTATCCTCTATGTTTGATATTGTGGCTGTTCTGTCTCTGACCCCAGGTAAGTTTATTAGGGTGCACAATATTGCAGGGAACACAATACCACCACACCAGCCCTTGGATCTCCTCTACCTCACACATAGAAAATGCACCTACCGCCATACCTACCACCTAACTTAAGAGCTAAACCTATCTGCCTTTGCCCCAATACCCCTTAGATATCAGTCCAAATGGCCACTTACTGGCACCCCATATCCAGGTATTTCATGGGACCTTTGCAACTTCTGCCAGTGATCCAATAGATGGACGGGGTACTTTGTTTTCAAGATTTTCCAAGCCCTTCTCTCTGTTCTTTCTTCCTGTTCTACTTGGCTCCTGATAGCTACAAAGCCTGCAGCTGGGCCTCCCTGTTAAGCTGCATTTCCCCCTGCCCATTCTCTGCCAAAGCAGTTACATCATTACCTGTCTCCAGGTCCTTTCCCACAGCATGTGCATGCTTAAAAGTGTCCGCCAGGCAGGGCTTGCTCCCTTGGACTCTTCTCTTGCCTCTTGCTCCTCTCTTTATCTCTACCTCCCTCTCTTACCTCTCCGTTCCTCTCTTGCCTCTTCTCTTGTCTGCCTGTCTCTCTCAAGTCCCCACTCTGATGTGGCCTGGTACTGAACAGCTTGTGCCCACTTAATCTGATTCTCCTTGGATCCCTGGATCCCTGGGATGCCAGAACATTCAGACCTTTGGATTTTCTTCTCTCTGCTTCATCCTTAGGAACTGGATCATACACCTCCTCGCTCCCATTAATATGTCTTTTGGAGACCCACTGACCATTCTTTGGACCAGGCAGCCGGGGAGCCGAGAAAGAATTCTCCACTTTCTTTCTTTTTCATTGCTCCAAGACCTGCTTGTGTCTGTTTGTCTGCTCTCCCTCTCTAAAAGTTCTGTTTGTTTGCTGCAACATGTGAATCAGAGATGGAGAAGCCAGCTTTGTCCTGCTCAGAACACACCCCATTCTCCCTTTCTATTTACTCAACTCCTGTTTAATTCTGTGTGTATGTTCATGTAACTATTAACAGCAACCACGTGGCTCTCCTCCATCTTGGCTGGTGACCTCATCATGATTTCTTGTGAGCTCCAGGGGGTCAACTTGGATCCACCTGAACAGCACCTTGCCAGGTCCAAGCAGCCCTGGACAGTTCCACAGAGCCTGGACAGTGAAGTGGAACAGCCAGCTACCCCAGGACATGGACAGCACCCTAGCTTTCTCAGGTCCCCCAAAGATGATCGATGCCCTTCGGGTCTGCAGGAAGCAGTCTCGGGAACAAAGCATCCTCATGCATGCCTTACCTGCTACTTCTTTCTAAACTCCTCATCTTTTTATAATAAACAAAAGGGGGGAATGTTAGCGTTTAGGCATCTGTACAGGCCTTCCCTTAGGGTCCTGACAGGATACATCCTCAACTGCACATGTGCACATTCACTGTTTCCTTATAAAAGGCCGGCCTTGCCGACTTCCTGTCTCTTTTCTTTCCTTCACTTTCATTCCCAGGGACCGGTCTCTGCCCCTTTCTTTGCCCCTTCTTCCCCAGCCAATAAACTTCCCACAAACGCCCTGTTGTGTGGTGTGACTCCTTCTAGTCATTTTAAAAATACATCAGATAGATAGATAGATTGTTAGATAGATTGGTAGGTAGGTAGATGCATAGATAGATAGATAGATAGATAGATAGATAGATAGATAGATGATAGATAGATAGATGATAGATAGGTGATATATAAATAGATAGATAATAGGTAGATAGATGACAACTAGATAGATGGTAGTTGATAAATGGATATAGATAAATGATACATAAATAGATCATAGATAGGTAGATAGATGGTAGAAAAATAGATAGAAGATAGATAAATAAATAGATAGATATTATTTGATTAATAATCTATGATGGCTCCATAAAAGTCCCTGAATTACGGAGTTCAGGGAGGTTATGAGCTGCTGAACACATGAAGTATTAGGAAGATGTCCTGCATAGAAAAGGCAAAATCTCTAACTAAGCCTTTCACACATCTTGTCTGGTAGACGCCTTCATCTTGCTCTTTCTCTGTATCCTTTGCAATAGATAAACATGAATAAAATGTTTCTCTGAGTCAGTGAGCCTCCCCAGCAAATTAATGAACCAAAGTGTAAGCTCATGGGGACTTCTGATACATAACCAGCCAGCCAGAAATACAGGTCACAACCTTGATTGACATTTGAAGCGGAAGGAAGTCTCATGGGACGGAATTAGAAACCTACAGGGTCTACTAAACTTCAATTAGTGTCAGCATCGAGTTATAGGACACCCTATTGGTGTCCACTGAAAAGTCATTTGTTGTAGGGGAAAGTCAGGCACATTTCACCGACCAGAAGTGACCTGCATAGAGAACCCAAGAGGAGAAAGCAGTTTTGAGGCCTGCTCTTTTCTTGCTTTGCCTGCATGTTGCAGTTTTAAATCGGGTAGTGGGGTGGACCTCACTGAAGGGGTGGCATTTGAAGGCTTTGCCTCACGTATGTTTTATGAGAAGGACACCCAGACAGAGAGAACAACTAAAGCGAAGGCTAGATCTTTGCTTAACTTTCCCAGTATAGCTCAGAGGCCATGTGGCTGGAGCCCAGGAAATAAGAAGGAGTGAGGGCGTGAACAGAGGGAGTTTGCAGAGGTGGGTGTACTTGGGAAAGTTGGAAGGGACTTGTCTAATATTTGAATGGGTAATCACTACCTGGGGGACAAACTCTTAGTAAATAGGTTATCTTTCTGAGTTGACAGTTTCCTTTCTCACACTCCTTAAACACTGTGTGTGTGTGTGTGTGTGTGTGTGTGTGTGTGTGTGTGTGTGTATGTATATGTGTGTATGCACATGCGCATATGTGACTTCTGCATCAAATGAAGCCCCATCCAATAAGTCTAAAATTGATCTAATGTTTCTTAACCAAGAAGTCTTGGCACATAGGAATGAGTTTAACCATGAGTAGGATTTTCTTAAAAATATCTGACCAACTTAAATCTAGAAGACTGTCCTAAGATTAAGTCAAAGAAAAGTAAAATAATTTAAGTTTTTCTTTAAAACACTGTTTTAAAGTAAGTTTTCATAGCAAAGACTTAAGTTGTGGTACAAAATTTCATCATCACAGCTACATGACGGGCCTGTAAAATGTGGGTGCACCTTGCAGACAGATGCTGTGTGGGCCCTGGGAGGGTGTTGGCATGGGAGACATTTGCTCTCAACTCTTATCAGTTTTTTATCCAATCAAAAGGGAGCTTGTAAATGTATCAGAACTGGTCCTAGAAGAGTTTTGACATCAACCAAAAGAGAGAGTCACCTGCAAGGCTATTTTAAGAGAAAACTGAGGACAGTGTCTTATTCAAGACAATTACAAATGGCTAATGGTGCTGAGAAAAACGTTTTAACTGCATGGGTGATCAAGGAAATACAAAGCAATTGTGAGGTGTTGAAAAATTAATCTCCAAGTAGAAACCCAAAGAAAGAATATTTGAGTGAGAATACTGGACTTTCCTGAGACAGAGTCTCAAAGTCATTGGCCATGGGAACAGGGATTCTCCCATGGTGCTGCTGAGTGGAGAGGATGATCAGGAATGAGATCTTATACCTTGGCCTGGTATTTTTTACACCTAGGAATGTTTATTTAGGAAATAATGCAGAAAGAAGTCTAGTTATAGCATTAATTAATTAACTAACTAGAGACAGGAAACTGTGAAGCTGGTCTCCAACCCTAGGTTCAAGTAATCCTCCTGCCTCAGCCTCCTAAATAGTTGGGATTCTAAGCACAGAACACTGGACCTGACAATAATTGTTGTTGTTGTTTGAGACAGGGTTTGTCTGTGTAACAGCCCTGGTTGTTCTGGAACTCACTCTGTAGACCACGCTGGCCTTGAATTCAGAGCTCTGCCTGGCTCTGCCTCAAGTGCTGGGATTAAATGCGTGCGTACCAGACCCAGTTCATTATTATTTTAAATAAAGAAACAAATGAATCTTTCAATAGAAAAAGGGTTAAATGTTTTACATCTATAAATTTGTGATATAATAATAAACATAATATAATTCTACAAAAAATAAGGATATGGGAAAATATTGATAACATAATTGATACATTTGATTCAGAATAAAACAAAGTTCAGGGGGCTGGTCTTGGGTAACACAAGTACATGTACGTGATAGAAGTAAAACCAGGCAGAAAGACAATTAGCTGGCAATGATGATTAATTTTAAATGGTGAGGACATGGGAATTTTTCTTAGGTTTTCATACATAGCATTCATAACAAATAACCATTTGTATTTCAACATTAGCATAAATTCCTTGCTGAATATATGTCTTTTTTTCTATTTTCTGTATGCAGATTTTCAAAATCATTATTGTTTACATTAATTTCTCTATTGAGAGGTAGTTGGGGGGGCTGTGGAGATCAGAGCACAGCCTGCAGGAGTTGGTTGTCTGGTTCTACCATGTGGGTCTCAACAATTAAACTGAGGCCCTCAGGCTTGGCAGTCAGCAAGTACCCTTACTTGCTGAGCCATCTTGCTGCCCTACCTCACCCATTCCATTATTTTATAATAGAATAAAAATAAACTTAGAGTATGCATAAGCAGAAAAATCAGAAGTGGAATCCTTCAGTGTAGCCAATGGTGTGCAAAGGACACAGCAGGGCTGGGGAGGAGACTCGGTTGGCAAAGTGCCCACTGTGTAAGCATGATGGCCCATGTTTGGATCTCCAGAGTGCAAGCACAAAGCCTGACATGGTAGTACACACCTATAATCCCGGTGCAGGAGCTGAGAGTGGAAATGGGTGCATTCCCAAATAGCTCACTGCCTAGGCAGCCAACTCTGATCAAGGAAAGAGAACTGATGCCCATCTCTGCATGCATGCACACACGTGTGTGTGTGTGTGTGTGTGTGTGTGTGTGTGTGTGTGTGTACCCACCCTAACAAGTACATATGCCATATACAATGTAACATAATGCACATGTATTTAAAAAAAATACGTGATAGGGACATGGTATAAACCACCTCAATTAAAAACAGCCCTCAATTTCCTAGACACCAAGGTAGCCTGTTAGTCCTCTGGGTAAAATGAATCAGTGGCAGGTTGTCTGGTACTGACTGTTGGATATTTTAACCTTTGCCAAATTATTGACCAAACTGACTTAACAGAGGCCTTGAAGGTGGGCTAAGCCTTAAAGGTTGAACAATAGGTAAACATCAATCTTTCAAGTACAAGAAGTCAGCAAGGAAAGGTAAGGTATGAGTAGGAATCTGAACTGAGTGTGTCAGCAAGCAACCTTGCTAGGAAGTGTGGAAGACCACGATGCTAATGAAGTTACATGAATATTACACGCTGGAAACAAAGGAAGAACAGAGCCCCTCCCCAGGTTCATATTCTATTCTTCAGAATATTTTGTTCAAGATATCCTGCCTTAATGTCAGGCTTCAAACAGATAAATAAATAGTACTCACCTGTTTTATTCCTTAAGTTTTTTATGTTTTCAAGGCAAGTAGTTTAATTTCACAACGAGGGGGAAATGAGATTGGCTATTTTAATAACTGTGAGTGCTTTCTTTTTCTTTTCTTTTAATTAAGTCTTAGTTCTTAAAAGTTGGGAAAACCAGCTCTTTTCAGAGTTTCATTCCATCCTGAGGCAGTAGTACTCAATGAGTTCAACATGTCCCCAGTGGGTCTTCCTGTCTTCTGTGAGTCCTCACTCCACAGCTGGCTCAGGGTAAATTTAAAGCACCAAATTGCCCAAAGCATCCCTTCAAAGCCAACTATGTGGTGATTCCAATCTATGCTCAGGTAGAGGAGGACATGTCAAATCTTGAGCTCATGATGCTGAACGATGTGTGGGATCCTGAAGAAAACAGCATCCACATCCCAAGGACCTGTGCTTCCTTCTCTGGAAGGGTACTTTCCTAGAAGAATTTGGTTAGTGAACAGAAGTGAGCAGTTCTTTCCTCCCAAAGATTCTTTCTCATCCTGCTCTACACCACAGTGTTTTTAAACATCTTGTTGTAAAAGGCTCCTCTCCCAGGAATCAGAACCGGGCACATGATGGTGATTCTATTTCAGTCTTTGATTTCTTGGGATGGACATGAAGTTTCCTTTCTTCCTTCCTCCCATCCTCCATCCCTCCCTCCTTCCCTCCCTCCTTACATTTCTCCCTCCATCCCTTCCTTGAATAAAGGTCATAGGATGAACCCCTAACATCTCTCACAAGTCCCCTCACCACTCAGTGCCCTCCTAAATCAAAAGAAAACAAAACTGAGGTATGTAACACACAGGAGAAGCAAGTGTAGAGCACTGTTTCCTGTTAAACTCAGTGCTTAGCTTGGAAGTTACTCTCCTTCCTGAAGCCTTTGAAGATTCTGAGTCAGCTATAAGGAGCTGTGAGTCTGAGCCAGTTGCTCAACTATGGGAGCAGAACCATCCGGGTTCAGCCTTGGTTGGCCACAGCTTCAGCAGGCACCACGGTTGCTGCTGACTTACATCCTCACGTCCTAAACCAGCATCGTGAATGTCCAAGCCACAGGGTCAACTTCCCATCAGTACAGCCACACCAGCCTCATCTAGACAGCTACATGCTATGTGAGATCATTAAGGAAGCAGTCAAGAAACACATGGTCATTTAGCCTGGGGAAGACATGGAAGAGGAGATCCTTAGCTGTAAGTTTCCATCTGTCAGGACCGGAGGAGCTAGCCTCAATATTATCGATCAGTTTTATCAAATACTGGGTGCTGCTCTGGGCTGGGGAAATGTGCCTTTGCTGGCTGGTTGCGCAGGGTGTCGTTTTAGGTTGTCTCTTCTGCTTTGGCTCATCTGTCTTTGAATTTGGTGAGGAATCAACAGGCAAGACCTAATCCAGCTAGTCTTACTAAATGAAAGCTGTCCTTGGCCACTCACGGGTGTTTTGTTCACATTTACCTGATGTTTCCTCTAGCTAAGCTGGATACATTTCAACCTTGATATTAATCCACTATGGCAAATGCACCTTAAAGATCTTCAGATCAAGGAAGCACTTAAAAAAATAATTATGCAAATTATGGCAGCTTCATGGAAATCCAAGAGAGCTAGGTAAAGAAATATAATAGTTATACTAAGAGATTTTTTTTTTAAATGAAAGAAAGCAAGGAGTTGCCTTTGTGCAAAAGGGTTTCATCTGGGGCTCAAGTTGTTGGCTTTACTATCTGTCTCTCTCTTTGCTGGCCTCTTCCCCTGAGTACCTGCAGTGAATCACCATGGCAAACCAACCAGTCTAGCTAATACGTGTAAAACCTCTTGGAGTTAAGTAACTCACATGATTAATAACCCGCTTTCATCGAGGAGGAAAATGAGGCTAGAAATTAAGTTGTCTACTGTCAAATTGCCTTCTTCTTTGTACTTACAGCCGTAGATTGGTGCTGCGTTCAACCCTGGTTGGCAAAGTTCTCTGCAGGAGGTAGTGAAGGGTTCACGCAGAGATTCACAACTGGGAAAAAGCTAGTAAGTGACTGTAGGGCGGTAGAGTCTAAAGGAGATATGGACAGCCTGCGTGTGCACACACACAAACAACTCAGGGAGCATCACCAAGGAGGGGGCAGAATATAAGAGCCAGGGGATGGGAGGGGTGCTGGGAAATGCTCTCTTCTGGACGAGACAAGGGCCATGGGGCTCACAAACTCACAGAAGCTGTGGTTACCAGGATCTCAAGATCAAGCTCACAACATTCCAGCGTGGGTGGTTGAGGGGCTCCCGAGCCCCCACCCTTTCCTTAGGAGCTATGGGCAGTTCATGGCTGTTGGGAAGAGAAGTCACCTTCTTCAGCCGAGGAGCCATAAGTAAGTACCCCCCGCCCCCGTCAATTAAATAACCCTCTGCACACGCTCCCATAAGTGACCCTAACTAAAGTCAGTGGGTCATAAATGAAAGATGTGAAAGAAGGAACGGAGACTTGTTGGGAAGAAAAAGGGCTGGGTGTGTGTGTGTGTGGATAAAAGAGGGTAATGGGGGTGAATGTGACCAAAATACATGCATATAGGCCATTATTGAAGAATTGGTACAAATACTTTTCAATTAAGCTTCTTAGCTTTGAGTGTACAAATTAATGACAAACATGGGATTTTCTATTTTTAAGTTCAGTATTTTTTCCTAGGCTAGTGACCCCCTACACTAACATGGGTTTCACTTTGGTCTATGACATTATCTCTACTTAAGAAATAATTGGCTTATATGCCTCTTCCAAAGCATAGGCATCACCAGTGGCTGTGTGTAATAAGATACATGTGGATGGGCTGCTGATCTCCACATCAGGCAGATGTGAGGGCGTCATCGTGATGAGACCTCCAGGGTTCCCAGCATATCTGGGCCATCCTGCTCTCTGTTAGTGGAGTTCCATCTCTTCTGAGCTTACTGGTGTTAAGTTTCCAGTCCACTCACTCCCTGGAATTTCACTAATTTCATTAGTGTTATTTCTACCTAAAGCTAGACAAACCTAGGGGCTCCCCTCTCTGACCCAAGCGTGAATGCCTTTGAAAGTGAATAATTTGTATCCTAAAGTTGAAACTAGTTTGCTATTTGCTTTCTTTGTTAGCCATTTCCTAGATGCCTTTTGCAGTCTGTTCCCATGGGTTGTCACCCACACAGTATGTCGTTCCTTTTTGAGCGTTTGGGACTATGCCAGCCTCTTCTGGGAAGAGAAAAGGTAAATGATTAATTATTGACACCATGGTCTTAATGACCAATAAAGAATTTCTTCATTGAGAGAGAGGAACCAAGTCAAAAGAACTGTTTGACTTAAAACCTTGAGGATGCTGTGAACCGTAGGAAGTCTAACACAGCACTTTCAAAGATTCTGGAAAAGAAAAAAGACTTCAAACAAGGATATGATATCCCTTAAATTACCCAAGAGGGACTCTTAACTTTGAGCATGAAATCTCTTTGTAATAATAACAAGCGTCAGAAAATGATACAGCGGGGAATATAACATTTTCTCCTCTGCTTACATGGCCGATGGAGAGTCTGAATGTCAAACTGGAACTGAGAAAGCATCAGGACATTAATGAGGCTGAAGCCAGGGCGTTAGCTGGTAAAGATTCAAGTCATTAGCCCTATAATAGCATGTGCCATCGGGCACATATGCCTGCGCCTTCCCCTGAAAATGGAAGGTGTTCCTGGGCAGGGTGAATGCAAGGTCGCAAGTCAGGATAGGTGGAGCATCAACCACAGGACCCGCCATGCTTCGACTTCTGTGCTGAAAGATTGCTCAGCACACCATTGCTTTCTCCCCAGCAGCTTCAGGCTCTGCTTTCCTGAGTTTATTTCTTAAAACCAAAAATTTTTCTAGGAATTGGCAGCAGTTAGGATCACACGGAACATTTTAAGCTCCCCTGAGAATTCAGGGAAGGCAGTTCCCGAGGAAAGATTTTCTTCTATAGTCTTATTTATTTATTTATTTGCTTATAAAACATTACTTACTGTTCAAAGGACTCTAGTTGTGTGTGTGAGGGGGGTGGGGGGGGGGAAGAAGAGAGAAATTAGAGTCAAATGCCTTCTCTCCCCTTCCAAGATTTAAAATGAAATTTGCTGTACCTGTGTCCTGTGCAGGCTTTATGACTCAGGAAGTTTGATTTTGAGATCTAATTTTAGAATAAGAGTAGCCTTTGTTCCATGAGTCCCAGTGCTCCTGGCTTCCAAGGCAGTGCTATTTCAGCACTCTCCTATGAAATATGCAATCTTTTATTTCTATTTTTTGATAAACCACTTGTGTAAATTCTGTGAGAATCAGCATTAAGTTCTTGTGCAGAACCATCATTTGATTCTCCAAGAATGCCAAATTTGCCAGAAGTTCTCTATAAGACCATAATGATTTTGAGAAAGACCAAAATAAATCGGAAAAGCCTATGTGCACATAAGCATAGTGCTATTTTCAACTGATCGCAAACAAACCCATTTTCCTAGTCTGAACCTTTCATGGAGTCTGTGCCAGCATTCTTCAGGCTGGCAACCACGTGAATGGCATTTCATTGATGCCTCAATGTTGAACACTTGTCAGTTTCTCCGGTTCGGCAGGCAGACAGCATCTGGCCCCACACCGAGGCTAGGTCAGACTACTGCTTACCTCCCCTTTGCTTTCAGGTCAAGAATGAAACCTTTAACCAGGTGTGGTGGTACAGTCCTGTAATTCCAGCACTTGGGGCAGTAGAGGCAGGAGCCAAGAGTTCAAGGCTGGCTTTGGCTGCATGCCAAGTTTGAGTATCACCTATATTTATATTTTGGAATTAAAAGAAAATACTGGTTGATGAGAAAGTGACTATACTCCTCTCAAAACTGGATAAAAAAAACAGAACAAACAAAAATATAGATTTTGCTGGTGGACATCCTGGTGAGCAGATATTTAGAACGTTTGGGTTTGCTGGTAGAGAGTGTACTCTGTTTTCTCTAGACTTTTAAAGCTTGTAGTTTGTGCCATGGAATTAACTTCTCCAGAAGAGATTTTCATTGTTAGTCATTTTCTGAGTCCTCTTTCCTTTGGAAGAGACTTGAAACTTCCAAAGGAGAGTTCCACCATGAACCAGAATGGTCTGGAATCCAATGCTGTGTCTAACACCAAAGTCGGTGATCAAGAACCCACCAGGAAGTTCTAGATGAATGAAGACTAGTACCTGTCACTTGTCGGTGTCAACAATGATCATTTATGACAAAGTATTGTTTTCAAAGACAGCCTCGTGTGTGTGTGTGTGTGTGTGTGTGTGTGTGTGTGTGTGTGTGAGTGTACATGTGCTACAGTACCAGTGTGGCAGTTAAAGGCCGACTTTCAGGAGTCAGTTCTCTCCTTTCACTATGGTATGGGATCATCAGATTGAGTAGCAAGCACATTTAGCCACTGAGCCACCTCACTAGCACTAATAGACTATTTGTAAGAATGTTGGTGTGCCAGTATTGATCCAACATGCTTCACTAACCTCTACAGTTTGTACAATAGTTCACTATTTGAGCTATACATTTTGTGAGTTTTAATCAATGAGACAGGCACCCACCATTGTCACAGCACAAGGAATACAGCTTGACCAAGTCATTCTTCAAAGTTGTGCCTTATCCAAAGATGGGGATACTCTAAGAAATGTGTACTTATACCCCTCATCATTGTGCTGACATCATGGAGTATCATTACACAAGCCTAGATGGCAAAGGTCAGTCACTAGGCATGGACTTTTGATGCAATCCAGGTCAATGTGGGATGCCTGAAGCTGCTGTGGGCAGAGCACAGATTGCTGTTACACAGTGTGTCTTTTTAGTTTGTTTGTTTGCTTATTTATTTATTTATTTATTTATTTATTTATTTATTTATGTATGTATGTATGTATGAAATAGAAGTACTCTGTAAAGCATCAGCCAAAACTGTCGTCTAATAAGCACACAAACAAATAGAAGAACTGACTTCACTACCACATTCTGAGTGGTGATGGCTATTCGTGGTTGTCAGCTGGAATGAACTACAATCCAGAAATGGAGGGCACACCTGTGAGAGATTTTCTGCTTGGTTTGAAGTGAATTAATCCACTTCTAGTCCAGACCTTTGAGGTAGGAAGACACACGCCTTTGATCCGGATCTTGATGCAGGAAGACTCACCTCTCATCTGGGCCACACCTTCTGCTGGAAGTTTAGATAAGGACATAGAAGAAGGAAGCTTTTGTTCTTGGCCTACTGGCCCTTGCCTTGCTAGCACATCCATTCTTTCACTGGCATTGGAGCCCACTTCTTTGGGATTCCAGCATGCACTGAAGACCAGCTGAGACACCCAGCCTCATGGACTGAGCAACTACTGGATTCTTGGACTTTCTGTTCATACCCAGCCATTGTTGGATTAGCTGGACTACAGCCTGTAAGTCGTTCCAGTAAATCCCATATATATGGAAGAGAGAGAGAGAGAGAGAGAGAGAGAGAGAGAGAGACAGAGAGAGAGAGAGACAGAGAGAGAGAGAGAGATTCATTCTATAAATCCTGTTACTCTAGAGAACTCTCTCTCTCTCTCTCTCTCTCTCTCTCACACACACACACACACACACACACACACACACACACACACACGATACACAGTGTGCATCCTTTGCACCTGCATCACCACAGAAGTGTGTGTAAGGCATCATGCTGTAAGGCAATGGGAAATTTTTCAGCTTCAATGTGAACTTTTCTGACTGTTGCCACATATGTGTTCCAACACTGATGGAGAGGTTGCTATGTTGTGTGTGACTATATGAAGAACATAGCATCACTTAATCCTGTCTACCTCAGGGAGAACCCTAGCCACAGTATAAAAGTTAAAAGTGCTTCCATTCACATATTTCACTTGTTTATTCTCTCTCTCTCTCTCTCTCTTTCTCTCTCTCTCTCTCTCTCTCTGTGTGTGTGTGTGTGTGTGTGTGTGTGTATTTCAGTATGCTATGCCATTCAATTCGCACACTCACTTGCATGCCCATTCTCTTGGACAACTAACCTTTTCCAAGTTCAAATAGCCAGGAAAGGGCAGAACAAGGCATCCAACGCAGATTAAGCGAGACTAACTCCTGCTGCTAAATTGTGAGTTGTTTAATGATAGAAATGCTAAAATTAGTTCCTTCCCCGATTTGTGCAGCAATTAAGGATGCCATTGAAAGTGGCGCCAGATGGCCTCGCCTTCCCAGGAGCATGTGTTCTTGTGCTGTGTGGTAAAGGAGTGATAAACTCCAAGTGGGGCTGGGAGGGGGGGGCGGGGAGCGCTTGGTGCCCTAATCCAGCTCCCCAACGTAAGCTGCCACGAGGAAAGTACTAAGTCTAGGCAAAGCACTGGAGGTCAGGGTGATGAGCTACCATGGGGGAGCATTGCGCATGCGCCGTGGTTCAGTGGTTCAACGTCGTTCGGAGGAAGCTGGAAGAGTGGAGGGAGGCTACAGGAGGAAGAAGGGGCACAGAGGAAGATGAGGTTGAGCACAGAGGCCAGAAGGGTGACATCCCTACTAGTCATTAAGGGAGACAAGGAAGGAAAAGCATGCTGGACTTTTCTGAGTGCAATGTGTTCAGAGAACAGCCCCTCCATCCACAACAGGGTTCAAGGCAGTTGAGCACAGAGAATATTGGGAAGGAAGCTCTGGTGACAGAATTCTTCCTATTGGGTTAAAATCCTCAGATGCCCCTCACAGTCATCAGGACACCCATTGGCCCTCTTCTTGGGGCCATTCCCTCAAGTATCACACACAGGTTTCTTTTACAGGTGTGACTGTCACACCCTGCATCCTCAGACACGGAATACCAACAAAGAAGCCTGAGGTCTCAGTTCCCAGCGAAGAAGTCGGCTTCTTAACATTTCTTCTTACAGAACTATTCACTGGGCATCTACTTTAGGTCGACCTAACGGTAATTATGAAGATCCATTACTCTTCATTCAATTGATTAATCCTCCCCCACAACCCCAAGTATGGGGAGAGAGATTTCTATGAACTACTGAACAAGAACTTGGGGAAAAACACACTTTTCATTGATCCAACTCCAGGCCTGTTTTCTTGCCACCATTTAACTGAGGGTGGCCTGTTGACGATGGCCCACCTGATGTAGCCATCAAACAGTAGGAGTCCAGACTGGATTTCTCATTTGGAGACAGAGGGAATACTTGAAACTCAATGGATCTCTACATTTCCAAACCCACTATACTATGTAGGTAGATGACTGCTCCCAGAGCCTCGAGGTCAACTTCACTATGACCAGGTGATGATCTCAGCTACAGTGAGAGACGCCGGCCGCTATGACAGCAAACCCTAACTCTTCAGTGATTTTATGGGGAAGTACCTTGTACACACTCTGACACAGATAGGTAACCTTCCGTGAAGCTTGTTGTGGACCACAAAATTCATACACTGAGGTCCTTAGGCCCAGTCCCTCAAAACATAAGCTTGGGGGAACCAGGATTGTTATTTAGTTAATAAGAGGCCATATTGAAGGAGGGGGGTCCTCACTCCTGAAAGATTTTTTTTCCTTGTAAAACTACACACAGGCATATATACCAAGAAAGAACAGTGAGGAAGGTCTCACAAGCTAAGAGAGATGCCCGGAACCTGAAATATGTCCTTCCCTCGCTATCCCCAGGAACAAACCCATGCACACCTTCAGTTAGACTTCTAGCCTCGAGACCTATGAAGCAATACATTTCTGTTGTGTAAGCTACCCAGTTCACAGCACTTTGATATGGCGATCTAATGCATAAATAAATGGATAACTAGAGTCACCTTTCCACGATGGGGCTTAGCCATTATCAAGGGCTTCTTAGTACTTTAATGGTGTCACTGTGTCTGCATAGCAGGTGAAGGGCATTATGAGGAAGGTCACATGACATTCTTTGGGGTCAGATATGAAGGGGCATGCCTGTCTGCTGCATACAATGCATTGTCAAGAACTCAGCCACACAGCCAAAGCTAACTGCAAAGGGAGCTGGGAATTGTAGGCTAACAGTGTGTCAATCAGCATAGGGACCCTTGACTGCATTACAGTAGAAAAGATCCTGGAGGGAAGAGGTGACTTCTAGCAGCCTGTGATGGAGGCTGTGGAGCCTATTTTATCTACTCACCAAGCATCTATAATGCGTGTATTTGCTAACATCTAGCTGAGTATTAGAAACACAGCAGGAAACAAAGGGGACAATTGTCCTTCTTTCAAGGAACTTGCACTATGGGAAACTGTCAAAGATACTTACAGGATTCCTAGGGGAACATTCAAATGCCCTAACCTAGCCTTGGTAGCCAGGGGAGGTCTCTCATAGGAGGGGATGCTGCAGGAGAGAAAAGGGGAGCAGCTTCTCTGTAATTCCCAAAGCCAACAAGCTCTGGAACTCAGAGGGATTGTTTTTTGTGGGGGAGGGGGATTAAATTATTGGCCACATATGACACCTTTGGGAATAAAGCCAAAGGTGGCTAGATATAAGATCGCCTCCATTCTCCATCCACTGTACTTGGCATTTATAGTCACAGACTTTGTCAAGATGGTGTTGATATGTTTTATACCAAAATAGATGATGGAAAAATATTGCTAAGGTGTCCGTGACCAGAGGATGGAAACAAAGGGGGAATGTTAATGAGGACCAGGGGGAAATCTTCTATTCACTCAGATGCATAGACAACTTTAATACATTTTATTCAACGGTTCTAACAATTTACAGATTCTATATATTTAACACAGGAGAATTACCACCAATGGTTCCTTTGGTGCTTGCAGCATACACCACGTAGACAATGCTGGACATCTCAGTGAGAGGAGAATTCAGTGGCCATCAAGCTACATCTGGAGACATGAAACAGAATTGACTTGGGGTCTGGAGTTTCCACTAACAGGGAATTGGAAGTGAAGGTATTAGGGCCATTGAGATTTCCTTTCATCTTCTGCTTTGTAACTATGGTGAGATAAGGTGATGTTGGTGGTTTCTGAGATTTTCTGGGTAGATCACACCAAGAACCCACCAGAAAAAGAATTCTTGGTCCTTGGTCACTCACAAGACTCATATATATATATATATATATATATATATATATATATATATATATATATATAGACAAGCAATAAGGAGAACAGGGTTACTCTGTTTCTCAAACCAAGACATCTGGGGAGTGACGTGAAAACCATGATTGCCTCTCAGTGCCTTGAGTGATGGTGGAAATGTAATATTATGACCGATGTGGTAGTTTGAATGTCATTGGCCCCCAATCATCTCATAGGGAATAGCACTATTAGGAGGTGTGGCTTTGTTGGAGTGGGTGTGGCCTTGTTGGAGGAAGTGTGCCACTGTGGGGGTGGGCTTTGAGGTTTCCTATGTTCAGGATAATGCCCAGTGCTGTGGATATCGCTCTGTGTAAATAAAGTTCTGATTGGCCAGTGGTCAGGCAGGAAGTATAGGCGGGACAAGAGAGAAGAGAATGCTGGGAAGTAGAAGGCTGGAGAGAGACACCGCCAGCCGCCGCCATGAAAAGCAACATGTAAAGACACTGGTAAGCCACAAGCCATGTGGCAAAATATAGACTAACAGAAATGGGTTAATTTAAGATAGGAGAAGTAGATAATAAGAAGCCTGCCACAGCCATACAGTTTGTAAGCAATGTAAGTTTCTGTGTGCTTTCTTGGTTGGGTCTGAGCGACTGTGGGCCTGGCAGGTGAGAGAGATTTGTCCTGACTGGGCCAGGCAGGAAAACTCTAACTACAAATGGCGCCCAATGTGTTGGCAAGAGTTTCCACCTAAAACCTGAGAAAAAAGATTCTAAACGGAGCTAAAAACAGCTTCCTAGTTGTATCTCTCAAGTTAGCTGCAGCCTGCCGGTTTGAGCTACTATGGCGGGTTCCTGGCGTGTGCGTCTGACCTGCAGGGTGGAGGGAATGAGGAGTCTACAAGCGGCACTTTACTCTGCTGCATGGTGGATTTAGCCTTTGCTAGTTAAAAAAATAAAATAAAATAAAATAAAGGGTTTCTGGGCTATGCGCTGCTTTGATAGAACTGCTTCTGATAGTTGATGGTACACATGGCTCCAGAGCCAGAGCTGGTGGTAAACTGTACCACCGCCTTGTTGGGAAACTGAGGTGGGCGGAGCCAGCAGCCACAGCGGCGTTTCAGTCTTATAAAGATGGATATTACACAGAGAATCTGGTTTGTCTTGTCTTTGGGATTTCTAACTGCAGAAAAAGATTTGATCATAAAAGCTGTTGAGTTAGATAAATATGTAAATTTTAAAGGTACCTTGACTTCAAAATTTGGATATAAGGATATGCTGCTTTGGAAAAGAGTCTCTGCTTTTGTTTCCACAGAAAGCCAGAGGCTGTGGATTTGTTCCAGATTAAGATACATCAGGTTTGATCAGCCAAGACCACCTGAAAGGTCTCCGATGACACCATGGCCCAGATGATCCGACATCCAGAATGGTCTCAAGGCAACTGACTCAGAGGTTCACTCTAATGGACTACTCTATAATCCTAAAATTTTCTTTGTATCCCCATAAGATACAGCGACCCCCTCCAGCAGGAAGTAGTAAGAGAAACTACGCCCACATTTCCAAAATTATCAAGCTGGCTTTGGAAATGGAATTGGCTCACTCCTTCTCTAAACCCAGACATATTGCTAAAAGAAAAGGGTAAGAGCTTCTTGTGTCCCAAATCAGAAGAGCCCTCTGGTGTGGGACAGAGAAAAACCAATATTTTTCTTTAAAGCAGGTTGATTATAAATGTGATCTCTTTCTAAAGAAAAAAAGGGGATATGATATAGATATGATAGGATGAAAGGGTAGATTAATGAACTTACTTCTAAAGAGCAACAACTCATTTAAAATGTTTTACATTGGTATAGATTTTAGTCTATTGATACAAACTTAAAGTTAATTTTGTTATACTGTGTGTATATTTCTAATCGTGTTTAAGGTATTATGTTTGTATAGCTCATTTTAAATTGTAATGGATAATTAAAAATAGATTAATAATTAGTCATCTATGATAATCATACTCGTAGCCATGTTAGTTAAGTCTTCTACATATGCATAGAGATATTTCAGATAGATAGGTAATCTTCAAATACTTCAAAGACCTACAGAATATGGCATTTAAAATATTTTTAAAATTTAGACTTTCTGGACAGTGAGGCATGTCTGCTTCTGGCAGCACCATTTTACTTCAGAGAGGAAGATGGGCATTGAAGACACTTCATATGGAGTTTATCTTCACCTTGGCAAAAATGGCCATTTTGGCAAGAAACTGTTCTTGCCTGGACTGCTCGATCACCTGGACATGCAGGACCCATAGAAAGGTGACCACTGAACTTTGCTTTCAAAATGGTCCTTCAGGTTCCTGCTTCACAGAGGAAACTGCCAGACATTCTACAGGACACTGAGAAAAGTGACCAAGAGACTCTAGCCCTGTGGGCTGAAGACAAATGCCCCAACTTTACAAAGGAACATTAGGTGACTGTCCAGGCTGCCAGCTGTCTCTGTCTACCCTGCAAGACTCCCGAAAAATGCTTGCATCCTTCTCCCGTTTCTCAGGTAATATTATATCCTTCTGAGGTCTTTGATGTGGTTGAAGACTAGATAGTTATAATTTCCTCAGTTATGATAAAAGATACATTACATATAAAACCTTAGACTCATAAATATAAGATAGATAGGATATCTTCTTTAATATTGTAACTGTAATTCTTGCTTGATAATTGTTTTGTTATATGTAATTGTACTATGTAAAAGTTAAAACCTTCCTTAAAAAAAAAAAAAAAAGAAAGAAAAGGGGAAGTGCTGTGGATATCGCTCTGTGTAAATAAAGTTCTGATTGGCCAGTGGTCAGGCAGGAAGTATAGGTGGGACAAGAGAGAAGAGAATGCTGGGAAGTAGAAGGCTGGAGAGAGACACCGCCAGCCGCCGCCATGAAAAGCAACATGTAAAGACACTGGTAAGCCACAAGCCATGTGGCAAAATATAGACTAACAGAAATGGGTTAATTTAAGATAGGAGAAGTAGATAATAAGAAGCCTGCCACAGCCATACAGTTTGTAAGCAATGTAAGTTTCTGTGTGCTTTCTTGGTTGGGTCTGAGCGACTGTGGGCCTGGCGGGTGAGAGAGATTTGTCCTGACTGGGCCAGGCAGGAAAACTCTAACTACAGCCCAGTGTCTCAGTCAACTTCCTGTTTCCTACCTATCAAGATATAGGACTCTCAGCTCCAACACCATGTTCCTCTGCAAGCCGCCATGCTCCCCACCATGATGAAAATGCACTTAACCTCTGAAAATGTAAGCCACCCCCATTACATGTTTTCCTGATAAGAGTTGTTGTGGTCATGGTATCTCTTCATGGCAATAAAAATCTTAACTAAGACAACCTATGGGCCCCAATACAATAGTCATAAATGTCTTATGATTGTGGGACCCTGTCTGCTGACACATAGATGTAATGATGGGGGAGTACTATTTTTTATTGTTTTTAAAACATTAATTAATTTAAATTAGAAAAATCGATAGCTCCAACAGTTTGTTTTCAGTCTCAGATCTGGTGGCTAGAAATACAAGATCACAGCTCTGGTATGTGTGGCAGTTTGTGATATAACATCATGAAAACAAAGGACAAATTGTACAAGAGACAGAAAACTCAAAGGGCAACTGCACAGTGTGAGAAGTCACCCCTGAGAAAACTAACCCAGGCCCTTGAGAGCAGCATTAATCCATTTGTGAAGGCAATGTCCCCATCACCCAGTTACTTCTTAACGTCCCTGTTGTCTCTAAGTGTTAACACAGAGAGACTAGTTTTCTAACACAGGATCTCAGGAGAATATATGTAAACACAGCAATCTCCTTGCTCTACATTTTCTGTCCTCAGCAACGTATCCTTCTCATTTTCAATTTTCCCTTTCCTCTCAACTAAGGAGAGAGAGAGAGAGAGAGAGAGAGAGAGAGAGAGAGAGAGAGAGAGAGAGAGAGAGAGAGAGAGAGAGAGAGAGAGAGAGAAGGGAGGGAGGGAGGGAGGCCCCACAAAGCAAGATGTTAACAAGAGCAAGCAGACAGCCTATATTTGACATGTCTTTGGCTAACATGGCTATTCCAAGTGACTGGGTGGGATGAGCTTGCTTCAAGCTTGAGCCCTTCTTCTGGTGACCAGTGGGGTGTTCTTTTCAAAGTCAGGGACACATTTAATTTTTCCCTATGTGGCAGAGTGCCTGGTTCTCAGCAGACATTTGTTAAATGTGTGTTGGATCCCTAGCTCATCACTGTCACACAACGTTTGAGTTAACTTGGCAAATACTAAATACTTAAGTTGGGTGTGGTGTCTCACACATTTGATCCCAGTGTTTGTACTTGGATAAAAGTTCCCCATACATAGTCAAGATGGGGACCCTGTGCAAAAAAGAATATTAGCCAGAGGAAAATGGTATATCATGGATAATCCTTCCAATACTAACTAAAGTAAGTAAAAAAAAATGCTGGGGCTATATTTATTATCTCAGGCAATAGAAGAAAGTTGGTTTTATGAAAGGTCATATGCCACCTTAGTTGATATTCAATATGTCACTTAGTAGCTCAGATAGTCAGGAGGGGTGGGGACAAATGTCTACCTTCCATAGCTTCCCCACCAACCACTTTCAGATGTCCAGACTAGATCCTGACATGTAGACCAAACCCCATCCTATAACTATTACCCATGTCCTTCCCATTCTCTCTCTCTCTGTCTTCCTCCCTCCCTTCCTCCCTCCTTCCCTCCTTCCCTGCCTCCCTCCCTCCCTCTCTGTCTCTCTCTTTTTCCCTCTGTCTGTCTTTCTCTGTCTCTCTTTGGATTAAACCTAGGGTTTTGTGTTTGCAATATAAATACTCTATCATTGACCTATATCCAAGATTCTTACTATTTATTTATTACTTATTTATTTATTGAAACAGGGCCTCATTCATTTGCCCAGGCTAGCCTTGAACTCTTTCTGTAATATAGGAAGGCCTTGGTACATGTGATCCTACCTCCTTAGCCTCTGGTATAGCTGGGCTTATTGGCCTGGACCACCCAGCAAGTTATTAGCTTAGTGATGTCATGATTCTTGGCCATTCTTGGGGTGTTCTGACAAGCACTTTGCTTGGGGATAGCTCCCCTAGGTAAATGCCATACGCGGTTGGTTGGCAGGATTAGCCAGGCGGATCAGCTGACAAAGCCCTCCTCTGAGTGGGTGCATGGAGAGCCTGGGGCCAATTGGCATTCTGGATCTAGGCTCAGTATCAAAGTATTCAGCTTCAGTGTTGCTTCGATTCTCACACCGTAGTCATATAAAGGAAGGGTTTTTCCATACAAATCTTTCAAGTGACTACTGTAAACACCACCCTTTTCACTAATAACTATTTCTAATACCTTATGCCACCTAGTCAACCCTTTGGGTCTGCATGTAAATAGTAATAGTTGAAGCATTTGCTGTTGGCATGCAGGCTCCTTTACCTGCAGACCTCTTCAGTTTTAACTAATTACCTGTGGATATGCACTTATGATCCGATCTTGTTTAACCTGCTTAGGGACAGTAACGGACTATCGGGGTGGATGTGGGGGTGTTTCATGTATATTACAGGCACTGTGACAAAGGGACTGGAGGACCGCCACTGGAAGTGAATAATAAAGACCCCTGAAAGATCTGTCTGAGGGGTTTGGGAAGAGGCATTCCTGTGGTGACATATTGTGTACCCTAATAAAGCTTGCCTGAGGATCAGAGGACAGAGCAGCTACTAGATTAGACATAGAGGTCAGGCAGTTGTGGCACACACCCTTAATCCTATCACTCAGGAGGCAGGGATTTATCTGGATCTCTGTGAGTTCAAGGCCACACTGGAAACAGGGCCAGGCTGTGGTGGCACACACCTTTAATCCCAGTATGGGGAAGCACACATACCTTTAATCCCAGGAAGTAACAGTAGGGTGGACAAAGGCATGTAAGGCATGTGGAAACAGGAACTAAGGCAGTTCAGCTGAGACCCTTCCGGGTGAGGACTCAGAGGCTTTCAGTCTGAGGACTCGTGGAGCAAGCTTTATTAGGGTACACAATACGTCACCACACATCATTCTATTGTCCAGCTGCCTTCTGGGGGCTGCCTCATTGCCATTCACAGGAAGTCCTATCCCAGTGAAAGGCAGAACAAAGCCCCTAAGATCCAGCTGCTGGGGTAACGGGCCTGACTCTTTCACTTACAAGGTTACAGTCTGGGTTGTCTAGGACTTGGTTTCCTCGCCTGAAAGATAACAATAAGATGCCCAACCCATTCCACTGCTCTAAAGCTAGAAATGAACTCAAATAACAGCTTTGGCACCCTAAGTCACAAGTAAAGCCAGAGGCAGTCACACACCCTGTGACCTCAGTGTCCTCCAGTGAGATGGGCGGCAGAGGGAAGAGAACCTGCAGAAGTTTAGGGGTAGCTAGTCTCTCTCCTGTGTGCAGGAGCAGAGAACAAAGTAGACAGTAAGAGTCAATCCCAGAATCCAATCGCTACCCATACTCACATCATACACACACAAAAGAGAGAAAAGCCAACAGAGAACTCTTCATTCTTAATAGGGACAGACAAAGTAAATTCTATCTCAGAGATAACTGAATGACTTTGAAACAACTGAGGGGCTGGAGAGATGGCTCAGTGGTTAAGAGTACTCGATGCTTTTGTTTAGTCCCTAACACCCACATTAATTGGCTCACAACTACCTGTATCTCTTGGTCCAGGAAATTTGACGCCCTCTCTGGCCTTTGTGGGTAACTGCATGCATGTGGTACATATAGTTAGGCACATGCATTCATACATAAAAGGTATTTTTGGTGTGGTATGGTGAACAAGGATATTTTATTTTAAATGTTCTTTATTAAAATTTTGTCTCTTCAAATGCTGAAAACAGTTTGCAGGGCTGTTTGCCAGTTAAGAATGAGACTACTGTGAACATGCCAACAATGAACTGCATGCATTTGGCTTTTCAGAGCTCAGTACGATTCCCGAGCCCAAATCTATGACTTCAAAACACTTTACTGCCACAAACACAGAGCTGAATTATATTAAGGAGACCGAGATTTCAGAAGGAGCAGAAAGGTTTGTCTCTTTTGGATTCTGTTGCTTGCTCCTTATTTTAATCGTGTGCCTTTTAGCTGAGTCGGTGCTGCTGTTTTCTATGCCCACTGTAGGTACAAACTAAGATTTCAATGTGCAAAAATGAGCCATTTCATATGAGATGCAAATGGCTAATTTAATAAATCCAAGAAAAGAGCTAGAGTCTGTATTTAAAGAGAGGTGGTCAGGCTGAAGATTACAGTATTAGCCTGCTTATCAAAGATGCCCTACATGTGAGCAAAAAGTAACAATAGTTTAATATTTTAAAAGTCTTTTATCATAACACCTTATATGTATCTAGCATAGTATATGTATAAATCTAGCATAATATGTATCTAGCATATTACGTTTGGGCAACAAGATGGCTTGCTCCAGCAATTCAGGGTGGAAATAAATGAATATTTTCTATGCACTTTCTTGTATCCAAAGTGCAGAAAATCAAATCAATAGCATTAACAAGAAACCTAATTAAAGAACAATAAAGAGGGTGGGTATGATCAAAGTATATTGTATGCATGCACAACAAGGTGAAGCCTCTGCTTTTGGACAGTTACAGAAACACTTTTAAAAGAGAAGTGGACATCTACCACTTCATTGACCTGGAGAGCATTCTCAATATAAGTAGGCTTTGTTTTGTTTGAAATAACTCATGCACAGGCTGGAGACATTGAAGGGGTAGGAAATACAAGAGTGTTGGGTTTTACAAAAGCACTCACAGGATAGTAATCCGAATCCAAGTATGGTTCTCTAATTGGCTCTTAAGAATATTATGAGACTGCACACAAATGCGGGGGAACAAAAAGAGTATGTGAATGTAGGTGAGCCATTCAATAAACTCTTAAGATGGCTTGCTGTGTGAGATTTGGGTGGGAGCAATAGAAGGACAAGAGGGTTAAGAGACATTGCTATTAAAACCCCCAATTTCTCATCTGAAATTATAGAATCTGGAACTACTGCTGTGCTCACAAAGGTGCAGGGGAAAACTGCAATCTAGCTCAAAGCATTTAATGGCAGAAAGCAATTGGTTTTCATCTCAAGGAAATCTTAATTGGGAACATTAAAATGGACCATTAGTACCTATATTTTATACCTGGCTGTTCACCAGGATGTCATTCTGCCTATATCTTCTCTTTGCCAGTTTATTTTCACAAATGGAGAATAAAATTATGATTCTATTCTTTTGAAGAATTAGAACTATACATTTTTCTCATTGGTTTCACTTGTGAGCATAGCTTTAGAATGAAATTCGGGTGTTCCAAGTACCTCAAACATAGAAATGAGTTTCGTCATGTGTTCAGTCCCATTGAGTTTTATGTTCATCTCTGTGTTAACAATTTAGGATAGAAATTCATCATCAGTTCCTTTGAAAAAGAACACAAAGACCCTGACACTTTTTTAATGCAGCATCCAAAGAACACCTACAACCACTACCATGTATATACATCCATGGCTGGGCATGGCAGCCAAGCACACTTGCCTATGGCATGCAAAGATATTTAGTTGTCTCACTTCCTACATTAAATACAAATACCAGCTTTATCCAGAAATCCACACTATCCCTCTATGGTATCTCACTATTCTATCCCTTTCAAAATCAAATGAGCCTAAGGACATGCATAGTCTAATGTGGATTCAACTGACTTCTTGAGCCAATGAGAGATTAGATATTTATTTGGTATAGCTTCCTCCCAGCACATGCTGTCGCAGGATAAGATCTAACTTGGCAGTGGGAAGTGTCTTTGGACCAGGCCCCCAGTGGTAGATAGAAGCTGGGGGCCATGCCTTTGTAAGAGCTGGCTCTAGTATGTTAAATCTTTGAATGAGCCCAATTCTCTTCCTTAGATAAAGAGTCAACAAAAATTCTCCTTGCTCAGGCCTCCAAGTTATGTTTTGGATGGCCTATATATGTAAGTTTCTGTCCTGCTAGCAACTCCCAAACACCCAGCAGTTGCTTATCAAATAATTGACTCATAGACTTTATATTACTTACAAATGCTTGGCTGGTAGCTCAGGCTTATTACTAAGTAGCTCTTCCATTTAAATTAACCCATAAATCTTATCTATGTTTAGCCACATGGCTTGGTACCTTTTCTCAGTATGACATTCTCATGTTGCTTCCTCTGTGTCTGGCTGGTGACTCCTGACTCTGCCCTTCTTCCTCCCAGAGTTCTCTTTGAGTCAGGCTGTCTCGCCCAGTCTCTTCCTGCCCAGCTATCAGCCAATCAGCTTTTTTATTAACAATGAGAGCAATGCACATTTACAGTGTACAAAGATTGTTCGACAGCACTCAGGTGTTGAAGACTTGGCCCATAGCTGATGGTGCTGTTGGGACATGACTGGATTAGGAGGGTGCTAACCTCTATAATGGATTATTATTCCATTGATGACTTCCACACTAAGTGTTAGAAGGTGGAGTAGTATGACTCTCTAAAGTGTAGAGCTTCTGTACCAGAATTTTTCTTTTGGGCCACCAACTAGCTCCCAAATCATGACACAAAGACTTTTTATTAGTTATAAATGCTCAGCGTTAGCTTATGCTCATTTCTGGCTAACTTTTTCCCTTTAATTTAAATTAAACTGTTTCTTTTCATCTACATTTTACCTTTTCTTTCTTATGTCCTACTTTTCCTCTTTCTTCTGTGTCTATCTGGCTGGCCCTGGGTGTGTCCCTCTTTTTCTCCCCCATTCTCTTCACCCGTTCCTTCTTCTCTCTTTTTCTTCTCCTGTCTATTCTTTCTGTCTCGCCTATTCTTTCTCTGCCTAGCTGTTGGCCATTCACCTTTTTATTGGACCAATCAAGTGTCTTAGGCAGGCAAGGTAAAACAGCAACACATCTTTGCATAATTAAATAAATGCAGCAGAAATGAATGTAACAAACCTTTACACAACTAAAGCAATATTCCACAGCATAAATGAATGTAACACATCTTTCCATAGTTAAATATTCCACAACAATACACAGCAGACACAGTAAGCCCACCTGTATCTCCTCAAACTAGGGCTTCCACTCTTAGGGTCCCATCTCAAAGGATCAGATTCAAGTGAGAGCTTCAACATATTAATTTAGAAGTGGGAAAGGCATTAAGGCCTTAGTAGATTAAAATGCCACTGTCTATAAAAAAACATGGTCCTTGTTTAAGATTTCTTTTATCCCTAAACATTATTTTTTCAACCATAGAGGCACAAAAAATAAAATAAAATCTGTTAGATCATTAATAATTTGAAAACAAAGAGAAAACAACAACTCAGCTTCAGCTTTTGTCTTTTTTTATCATTTATGGTAATAAATGAATTTTTTAGTGAAAGATGAGAAAACACAAACATAGAAAATATAGAAAAGTTGGTAGCTTACTTTAGTTCTGCTAGAACCAAAAGTCTTTGAAAGTCTCTGTTTTTCGATAACCACATAAATATGAATGGGCTTCTATAACAAGAATTCTGGTGGTTTCTTCATCATGACTACATTTACCAAAATTTTATAGAATGATTTCTATTTGAGGAAGGATAAAACATGACCATTACTAAAAATCATAACTCATTAAAACAATAAATATAATATTAAGTTGCCGCCACAAAAGAGTTGGGAAATGATTAGAAGCAACACAGTCCTGCTTATATTTCGAGTTAAGCAGTTTCTCAATTGGAGGCATGGTCACATTTTCTGCAGGAACAGTTGGATGACTTAGAATACAAGCTGTTTATTTAGGCCTCCTCTCTGAAGACATCAATCCATCAGAATTAATTCTAAAGCGATTACATTGGCAACTTATACAGTGTGGTAGCAAATGTAAAATGTCTTAATAACTGTTGGATCTGGAAGAAAAAGTTTGGCAGAAAATGGGCTGCCTTGTTTTGATAAGAGTTCCCGTGGGTGTTCTGACATCCACCATGCACAGTAGTGAACACAGTTGTAGCATTAATTGGGGGCCGTGAAGTCCAAAGAAAGGCTGAAATGCCGAAGGTTTTATGTGCCCTAGGACATGCCAAGATGTCATTATTTTATCTATTTTTAACTTGGTTTTCACTTTTTGTGTATGGGTGTTTTATCTACATGTATGTTTGTGCATCACACGTGTGCAGTGCCTTTGGAGGCAAGAAAAGGATGTTGACTCCCTGGGGACTGGAGTTTCAGGTGGTTGTGAACTGCCATGCTTGGGCTGGGAATCAGGTCTTCTGGAAGAGCGACCCCTCTTAGCCCCAGAGCCATCTCTCCGGCTCTCATTATTTTACATAAAGGGTCCTTGCAACTTTTCTAAGATTGCCTGGAGGAGTTTGCTATTGTGTAAGCATTTCAATTACTCCAAAAAAGTTTAAATGTTACAATTCATAAAAACAAATGTCATGGCTTAATCACCTCTGAGGTGGCATCAAATACCCAACGGTATTTACTAGATAGAGATGCCAGTCAAAATACTGGTTTACTCCCAGCACTTGGGGAGCAGAGGCAGGCAGATCTCTGAGTTCAAGGCCAGCCTGGTCTACAGAGTGAGTTCCAGGATGGCCAGGGCTACACAGAGAAACCCTGTCTAGAAAACAAAACAAAACTGGTTGCTGTTCTCTATTCTGCATGCCATTCTCAGGGACACCAAGGCAGAGGGGACTGAAGACATGGCATTTCTAACCTCAGCCTACGGAAACAGAGATGGAATACAGACAGAACAGTATCTGTACTAGAGAAGAAATGGTGAATGATAGGATTTGAGTGCCTACCACATGGAAGGCTCTGTGCTGGGCACTCTGGCTGTATTATCTCATTGCATAACAACGAATTTATCACATGTATGTAGTGCTATTCTCATTTTACAGATTAAAAAAAAAAGTTGGTACAACACCCAAGGTCATATACCAACACCTCTAGATTTGAACTTGAGTCTGCCTGAATACAGAGTTTGGTCTCTTTTCTCCATAGTGGCCACCATGCTGTGAATTGCTCTGTCACAGCCTCCCTACCCAAATGGACGACCACCTCTAAAACTGTGGTCTAAATAACGAATTGCTCCCTTAAAATTCTTCTCAGGGATTTTGGTCATAGTAGCGTGAAAGTAACTAATACCTTTGTCTTCTTCGACCATTAGTAAGGTTAAATGAGATAATTTGTATGAAAGTCCATTGTAAAACTCTAGGCTACTCTGAGGTTACTCATTCCATCCCTCAACAGCCATTATTACCTTCCTTATGTGACACATGAGGACTCATTTCATTAAGATGACTGTGCCTAACTCATCTCAGTTTGTCAGAAAGTCTCCTGACTTCAGCTGTGCCAACCCCAGGTCCCAGAAATCCCACCGTGCACAAGAAACCAGGGGGTATATTTGACCTAGCAATTAGGATGTTACTTAATAATAAAATAAACTAATTCTACCATCTCTCTTTCTCCCTTCCACCAGGAAGAAGATAGCCAGGTGTGTCCATAGACCCTGAAGCAAGGAAAGTTTCCCTGAGGAAGGTGAGGTGGCCTGTAACAGGAAAGGGGGTGGAGAGGTTACCCCTAGGGGCTTTAATTAAAAAAAAACCCAACTGATATAGTTGGTTCAGTATAGCACCCTCAAAACCAGAACTGATTTGCCTTTGTATGACCATCAGTAGGTTCTGGTGAGTCATTTGGTAGTCATTTGGTAGGAGAGTGGGAATCTGCCTGCTCACCGAACATGGTATCATGTGTCTGTTTCTCAACCCCTCCTTACCCCTTCCATTCCCACTCAATGATCTGTCTGGCATCCATGCACTTACATCATCATGTGAGCTTTTCAGCCCTGCCAAGATACTGTAATATCTTATCTTTTTTTTTCTTCCCTTTTAAATAGGAGCCAATAACATAACCATCATTCCCTCAACGGCAGGCTTGGGTTAATCAACCCAATTCCAGATACTCCCTTCCCCCGACCTCAGAGCAATGAAATGGAGCAACTGTGCCTTCCCACTGCCTCGGTGACTCCCGTGTGGCTGGGGATACAGCCTGATCAAAGGCCTGCTGTTCGCTTTTGGCACTCAGATTCACTGGCTGCAGGTATATCCACAGCGTGATCGTGGACACTTAGCAGGAAAGGGGGTCAGGAGAAAGCAGTGTTAGTCTCAACACTTTGATCCAGCACAACCATTTATGGAAATAAATAAGTAAATAATAAACACCTCTCTTTGAACCTCAGAGAAGAAATAAACCATCATCCTGTAATCAGAAGACTTGAGTTGCCCCAAAGCTGCTAATGACTTCATTCACAAACTGGCCAAACAAGCTGGATTGGTTTGCCCATGAGTCAGAGTAACCATGGGCTGGCCACTTAGGCCTGTGGTGAGCTATAGACCATTTGCTCCGGGTCCCTCTTACCTGTGGGAAGCACATTCTTAAAATGTTGTCTTGACAGTCCCCTGTCCAATTCTTGGTCTTCACCAGAGCTGGACCTAAGAGTCCTGGGACACGCCTCTGAGCTTTGCAGGTGTATAATGGGGTTTATGGTGCACCTTTTAAAACACTGATGATCTTAACAGTGAAATGCCTTAGGACTTGGGGGTGGGGTGGGCTGCTGGGAGGAGACTTGGTTGCACCAGGCGATTCTGGAAGGAATTAGGTTGTGGATGTTTTTAATGAGTCCTGGTCCTTCAGTTGGGGAGGGGACGGTAGCATGCTGACAGACGTTTAAGGACAGGCACCCCAGGGGAAATAAAAGAACAAATAAACCCTGATTGTGTGTTGGCCCCTTTCCACCATGTCAATACTCCCACCATGAAATCTATCTGGCTCTTCTGTGCCTTTCAGAGGGATCCCTGTTTCCCCTAATAGAGAATCGTCCCGTCTGAGGGACGTTATGGAAATACATTGATTAAGAATAAAAAAGGCATACAATTATTTCAGTGGGAAAAGCCTGTGTACCTTTCTTAATCACCTGATAGCGATTTGATGTCTGTGTTCCATAGCCTGTCTCTTCCAGCCTCCCTTCCATCCTCCCTCTCCCCTCCAGCCTCTCTCAGGAATCTAGCTTCCTACACAGTTCGAACTTCCTGTTTCTCTGCGAATACACTACAGTGCTGCCTGTCCCCAACTCTTCCCACAGGTGGGTTGTTCTGGCACTTTCTCCTCAAGTCCAAGTGGATGTTAAACTCTTAATCTCTGTGGCTATATCATCCTTGATTAGCTACATCTCAGAAGTAACCATAATCGGCGACATACTGTGTTTCTATTTGGGCTGTGATCTGTGTAGCTCTGGGGAGGTTATCCTTCTTACGGCCCCTAAGGAGATGTTTGCTACATACTACAGGTCTGATAAATACTTGCTGAGTGGTTGAATTAGCCCGTGAATGATGATGGAGGAGGTGTCTTGATTCTCTTCATGGTGGTGTGGGTCTGATGGCTTTTTCACAGGTTCATACGTTTAGGTCTTGGTGTTTGGTGGTCGTGCTGTTTTCGGGGATTATGGGATCTTTAGGACAAGGTGTCTAGCTGATATTGGTGAACTTCAGGAGGCAGATCATTGAAGGTGGAGCATCCCTGCTACCTGATTGGCCAAAATGAGAACAAATTATTCTGCCCTATGCTTCTATCAATGTGGTTCAAGCTGCTCCCTTTTCCTCCCCAACCACAGAGGACTGAAATCCTTTGAGACCATGAGTTGAATAAGCCCTTCTTCCATTAAGTTATTTATGGCAGACATTTTGTCATGGTAACTCATACAATCACCACTTAAATTCTTAAATACTGAAGTCTTTCCATCGTTCACTGAAAACATCAGTCAGTGCAGTACCAACAGCAAAGGAAAATGTCTGGATAAAACATAGTGAAGCCACAGTATGGAGAGGACCAGATGATAGAATTCCAGAAAAGGAACTACTTAGATGCTAAAAAAGAGATGCAAGCAACATTATCTCTTTTGTATAAGTCAGTGGTTCTCAACCTGTGGGTCTCGAGCCCTTTGGGGGTTGAAAGACCCTTTCAAAGGGATCATATATCAAATATCCTCTGAATCATATATTATGATTCATAAAAGTAGCAAGATTATAGTTTTGAAGTAGTAACGAAAATGGTTGGGGGGGGGGGTCACTGCAACATGAGGGACTGTATTAAAAGGTTGAGAACCACTGCTGTAGGTAAATAAAGCCGAGCATCTATAAATAAGGTTTTGAAAACAGGAGGCATGTGTCAGAGGACGTTTGCTCTCGGTTTTAATTATTTTTTTTGTTTTTGTTTTTACCTTGTACATCATTGTTTTATACAGGAGAATATTCATATGAGGAAAAAGTATCAAGGATTACATGGAGATGGGCCATGGTTTTCTTTTTTAGTCTCTTCCTTATTATTCTTTGTGATGATCAAGTGATGTAGGTGGAAGTTTCTCCAGTCCCACTCAGCCCCGAGGTCCAGAGGAATCTCTCCCACCCATAGCCCACAACCACTTACAAAATAATCACTCAGAGTCTTAATATTATTTACAAACTGTATGGCTTATGTTTTAGGCTCATTACTAGCTAGCTCTTACAACTGAACTCAACCCATTCCTATTACTCTATGTCTTGCTACGTGACTCCTGGCATTACCTGTTCTCTCACATCTTGCTTCTCCTGGCAGCCGCTTGCTTCGTCTGCTCTGACTCTGCCTTCTTCTCCTTGTTTCTCTGCTTGGATTCCCCACCTGACTCTATTCTGCCTTGCCATAAGCCGTAGCAGCTTCTTTATTAACCGATGGTGGCAACACATATTCACGGGGTACCGAAAGACCACCCCACCGCAAAGCAGAGTGATTTTTGTTTTTTACACTGAAACTCAATGTGGCAATAGTCTTTACACGGGGAGGTTTTTCTTCACCCCAGTAAGTGGGTTATCTTTCTAATCGAAAGCCCCAGTGAAATCTGTTTCCTGCGGATGCTTGCCAGGGCACATCTCCCTCCCTATCCCCTCCTCCATCGGGATCTCTTTGGGCAGGAAGAGAACAGAAAGGCGAGGGAGAGGCAGCATTAGCACAGCTTGCCTGTGCTGGGGAAAGGCACTTGGCATGAACACTTACTCTGAGCAGCAGGCTCTGGTTCAACCAGTGCCCCTCAAGGAACGCCAGACAAAGCTTTTGAAACCCTTCTGGGAGCAAGAAGGGTGTGGAGAGTGGAAGCTAGCCATTGCTTCTTGTCTTGATCTTGGCCTGCACAGCACGGTTCCTGTATCTGCCTTAGAAAGAACACATTGTCTCTCCCCTCGTGTATCACACGTTTTTCTCTTAACATATTGCTACAAACTGGAGGGGTGGGGAGCTATTTTTGATTAAAATTGTCAGTTCATTAACATTAAACATTTAAAGACATGATATAAATAATGGTAGGTCCTGAAAGAGGCAGGTGGGAAGCAGCATGGCAAGTCACAGACATGAATGCGGAGACCTAGATTAATTGCCCTGTGACATGAAGTATCCGTGGTTGGGGACTGAGAATTTAATGGGTTCTTTTTTATTTTCTGCAAAGAAACTCCCAGTGTTATTGCTTTGGAAGAGGTGGTGAGCTGAGAGACAGGTACCCCAGCAGCCCTGTGGAGGCAGTTGTTAAAATGACACCTGAGACTGAGGGTCTGGGTGTGTGTGTCACTCCTCTGCCTGTCTCATTGCTAGCCACAGCTGCAGCCATCTGTGGTGGTATTGTGTTCCTCAAAATATTGTGCACCCTAATAAAATTATCTGGGGTCAGAGACAGAATAGCCACAATATTAAACATAGAGCATAGGCAGTGGTAGCACACACCTTTAATCCTAGTATTCCAGAGGCAGAAATCCCTCTGGATCTCTGTGAGTTCAAGGCCACACTGGAAACAACTAGGCTTGGTGACTAACACCTTTAATCCCAGGAAGTGATGGCAGGAAGCAGAAGGGTATATAAGGCTTGAGGACCAGGAACTAGCTGGTTAAGCTTTTAGGCTTTTGAGCAACAG
This sequence comes from Onychomys torridus, assembly GCF_903995425.1. Lineage (NCBI taxonomy): Eukaryota > Metazoa > Chordata > Mammalia > Rodentia > Cricetidae > Onychomys > Onychomys torridus. The sequence continues at coordinate 37,781,744 of NC_050462.1, forward strand.
TTCAGCTGAGACCCATTCGGATGAGGACACGGAGGCTTCCAGTCTGAGGAAACAGGATCAGCTGAGGAATTGGCGAGGTGAGAAAACTGTGCCTCGTTCTGCTTCTCTGATCTTCCAGTATTGACCCCAATAACTGGCACCGGATTTGTTTTTATTAATAAGCCCTGTTAAGATTCATGCTATAGCCGTCCATACTGGATATGGCAGAAAGTGACAGGAGCAGACGATTCTAGAAGGGGAGAAACACATGGAAACTGGAGAGAGGCTGGGGGACCCCTGCAAGTCTGGAGATGGGAGTGGCTGTGTGAACACAAGACTTCGGCTTCCAGGAAGCTTCATGGTCTCAGGAGAGATGCAAGGAGGGTAATCATTCATGCTAAGGAGCCCTGAAGCCTTTGAGTCCAGACTCTCTCTGGTTTGGGTTGCTGGCTTCTGCTTTATGCATGCTTGGGTTTGATAGCTTGAAGCTCCAAGGAGAAATTAGCTTCCTAGGCTGACCCTCAACTGGGAGAGGGTTAGTTACCATTGCATAAATAATACATATATCACAACAGTGTTACACACACCAAAAAATAGATTTCCGAGACCGTTTTTTAAAAGGGAACGTAACTCTGGAGATGATCAACAGGGCTGTTAAGGTAACACCCTCCTACAAGACATCTCAGTAACAGTCTGGTCATGGCTTTGCTGCCCAGCCCTAGCAGAGCACTACTTCTCCAGCTTGTTCTATACCTACCGCTTACAACTCCTCATCGGTTGATGATTAAGAGACCTCTGTAGCACAGGCTGCCTCTCTGGATCTTTATTTCTTCCCTTGTAAAAAGTCTGACATGGAGCATGAAGAGGATGATGATTCTGTCTGTTAATTGCATTTGGCTCCAAGGAACAGAAAGCCAGCCCCACCTGGTTGGAATGAATAGGGCAACGGGAGTTTACAAACAGGCTTCAGAACTGGCTGGTCTAGTTGTGCAATAAGTTTTGCCACAGATCCATCCGTGTCCTCTGTCCGTTTCTCCCGGGGATGCCAGTCAGGTGAGTTATTTGGGGCTTTGATTGTTTCTCTTTCCTTCTTTCCTTCTTTCCTTCTTTCCTTCTTTCCTTCTTCCTTCCTTCCTTCCTTCCTTCCTTCCTTCCTTCCTTCTTTCTTTCCTTCCTTCCTTCCTTCTTTCCTTCCTTCCTTCCTTCCTTCTTTCCTTCTTTCTTTCTTTCCTTCCTTCCTTTCTTCCTTCCTTCCTTCCTTCTTTCTTTTTTTTCTTTTAATGAAAATAGAGTTTTTTTTCCCCCTCACATACTATATCCTGACTTATGGTTTCCCTTCCTTCTAACCATCCCTGAGCTCCCCCCCCCCCCCCCCCCCGCCGCATCTCTTTTCCCATCTGGTTCCACTCCCTTCCTGTCTCTCACTAGAAAACAAGCAGGCTTCTGAGGGATAATAACAGACTAAAATATAATATACTAAGATAAAACAAAAACTAAGATGTTAGAGTTAGACAAAACAAATGAACAGCAGGTAAAGAGCCCAAGGGAAGAAGCAAATGTCCACATGCTTGGGATCCCCATAAAAACACTAGATTGGAAGCCATTGTATATAACCAGAGGGTCTGGTGCAGACCTCGGCAGGCCCTGTGCATGCTGCCTCAGTCTCTGTGAGTTCATATGACTTTTGCTCATGTTGATTTACATGGAGGGCCTTGTTTTCTTGGTGTCCTCCATACCCTCTGGTTCTTACACTATTTTCTGTCTCTTCTTCTTCTGGGTTTCCTAAACCCCAAAGGAAAGGATTTGATGGAGATACTTCATCTAGGGCTGCATGTTCCAAGCTTTCTCTGTCTCTGCATAATGTCTGGCTGTGGGTCTCTGTATTTGTTCCCATCTACTGTAGGAGGAAGCTCCTCTGATGATGGGTAAAGGAGGCAGTTATCTATGAGTATAGTGGAATGTCATTAGAAGTCATTTTATTGCTCTTTCTTTTCTTTTCTTTTCTTTCTTTCTTTCTTTCTTTCTTTCTTTCTTTCTTTCTTTCTTTCTTTCTTTCTTTCTTCTTTAAGAATAGTGGTATTTGGTTTTACCCTAAGCCTGGTCTATTTAGTCTCAAGTTCTTGGTCACCCAAGCAGTGGTGGTATGGCTCTCTCATGGAGTGGGCCTTCAGTCAGATCAGTTATTTGTTAGTTAGTCCCACACTGTGCCAACATTGCACTAGCATGTCTTACACACGTGACACCATTGTAGATAAAGGGTTTGTGGCTGGGTTTGTGTTTATGTTCCTCTTTGGTAGCATGCAGAATAACTCTCCTATACCAAAGACTCTAGAACATGGGAGGAAAGGCTCTATGTGGGCTCCAGCTTCACTTCTTCATGTTCAATGAGATGTGTAGGTATTTATTGTCTTCATCAATGGGACCTTACTGTCAGTTTGTGGAGAACAATCTATAGTCTTGGCAACAGCCTGGATTATTTGGGGATTCCTATAGAATGCCTTTGGCCAACAACTCAAATAGATATAACCCATTTCCTCGATTGGAAGCTTCCTTTGGTGACAAGAGATAGCCAATTGGGGCTGTCTCCCCTTTATTTAGTCATTTCATTTAGAATGCCTTCATATATGTATGCATTGAAGGAGGCTTCCTACTGTATTAGGTTTCCAAACTATGCCTCAAATGGTCCTTATTTTCTCCATCTACTGTGATTAAAAGTTTTGTTGGGTATAGTAGACTGTGCTGGCATCTGTAATCTCTTAGAGTCTATAGCACATCTGTCCAGGTCATTCTGGCTTTTAGAGTCCTCATTGAGAAGCTGGTAATTCTAATAGGTCTGCCTTTATATGTTACTTGGTCTTTTTCCCTTGCAGCATTTAATATTCTTTCTTTATTCTGTACATTTAGTGTTTTGATTATTATGTGTTGAGGGAACTTTCTTTTCTAGTCTAGTGTATTTGGTATTCTATATGCTTCTTGTACCTTGATAGACATCTTTAGGTTAGTGAAATTTTCTTTTATGATTTTGTTGAGAATGTTTTCTGTGTCTTTGAGCTGGGTTTCTTCTCCTTCCTCTATTCCTATTATTCTTAGATTTTTGACTTTTCATAGTGTCCCAGATTTCCTGGATGTTTTGGGCCAGGAACTTTTTAGATTTAATATCTTCATTGAGATAGATGTCTGTTTCTCCCATCACATCTTCAGTGCCTGAGATTCTCTCTTCCATCTCTTATATTGTTGGTGGGGCTTGCCTCTGGGGTTCCTCTTTGAGTTATTAGATTTTTTATTTACAAATTTCCCCCAGTTTGGGTTTTCTTTATTGATTCTATTTCCATTTTCAGGTCATGAACTGTTTTATTCATTTCCTGCCATTGTCTGTTTGTGTTTTATTAGATTTCTTTAAGGGATTTATTAATTCCCTCTTTAAGGACTTCTATCATATTTATAAGGGCTGTGTGTGTGTGTGTGTGTGTGTGTGTGTATGCACAAGTGTGTGTCTGTGCATATGTGTGCGTCTCTGTGTGTGTGTGCATGCACATATGTGAGTCTGTGCATATGTGCGTGTCTGTGTGTATGCGCACACAGACACACACATGTGCGATTCAGCTAGCAGGTGGGGTTGCTGGGCTCTAATGGAGTTGCTTTTCCTGGCTGTTGTTGATTGTGTTTTTACACAGTTGTTTAGGAATCTGGGTTTTGGAAGATTGTAATGCTAGATGCTGATATATCTGGCCTTGTCTTTATTGGGTGGGTGTTTTGTTTCTTGTTTTCTGTTGCCCTTTCTGGTCTTAGGAGAGTGTGGCAGCTGTGTGTTGCCTGGTAGGAAATTCTTCTGGGATCTTGCTAGGTTTGGCCACTGGGGTTCCAGGTAAAATGTGTTTCTAGGTATTGGGAGCTGACACTAAAGAATGGGGATGGGTTAGGGTTGGGGTTGGGATTGCTGCAAAGGTCCACAGGAAGGAGGAAACCAGGATGTTTCACCAGGATCTGCTTAGTCCCTGGGAATGGAGGTAGAGAGTGAGGAGAGGCTGCTGTAGGTGGTCTGCTACAGAGCTGAGGTTGAGACTGGGGGATTGCCTTTGGAGGAGACGAGGGATACATGAAGAGCTGCAGTCAGCCCACCCACTCCCCTAGCCAGAGTCTCCTTTTGGGTTTTTGAGTAGCTGCCAGTGGTGTATGGAGCCAACTCTGTCTTCACTCCCTTGAGTTGCAAGGGTGAGGCTGCTTTCCTGTGTCTTTCTTAAATACGTAAAAGATTTTTCTAGAAGTTTTACTTCTTGCCCTATTGACCAGAATTGTCTCACACAGGCCATTGCTGACCAGTCCTTGGGGAGAAGGATGACAGTTAGACTAGTTGGATTCACCACCTGAATGTTCTCTAGAGCTTCCTGAGGGAAAGACAGGTACCTGAGCAAATTTGGATTCTGGTAGGATGGGGGCGGGGCAGTAGATGATGGCTTGACATCTAAAACCTCTACAGCTCATCTGGATGGTAGAGACTCACTCCTCTCAGGTATCAGTATCAGAGTCTTAGTCAGGGTTTCTATTGCTGCAATGAAAAACCATGACCAAAGAGCAAGGTGGGGAGGAAAGGGTTTATCTGGTCCACACTTCAGCATTGCTGTTCATCACTGAAGGAAGTCAGGACAGGAACTCAAACAAGGCAGAGGCCATGGAGGGCGCTGCTCACTGGCTTGCTTCCCATGGCTTGCTCAGCCTGCTTTCTTATAGAAGGAAGGGTTGCCAGCCCAAGGATGGTCTCACCCATAATGGGCTGGGCCTTCCCCATCAATCACCAATTAAGAAAACGCCTTACAGCTGGATCTTATGGAGGGATTTTCTCAACTGAGGTTGCCTCCTTTCAGATGACTCTAGCTTGTGTCAAGTTGACATAAGACGAGCCATCTTCTATGAACTTTATGTTGAAAATGTTTATGGCTAGCTGTCTTCAAGGTTTTTGACCTCGCAAGAGAAGAAGAGCAGTGTGGTTTTACTTTAACTGTTTTTCCCCCCATTTGGTGCCAAGTGCATGTGGTTGAAGATGTCAAGTTTTAGACTCATCCTAAAACCCTAGAGTCAAAAAGACAAACTCTGAGTTCAGGACAACCAAAGCAGATTTACAAGTGACAATATTCAACTTTCAAGACTTTTACAAACTGCTTTGATGGAGTTACCAAACACTGCTGACTGGAGGAGGGGGTGGGGGTGTGAGGGTGCTGCTGCTGATGTCATTTAACCCCTTATCCTCTTAAACCTCCTCGTTCAAAGAGTTTACAACAACAAAGGCTTTTCCTTTGCAAGTATGTATGTCAAACTGATAAAAGAGACTCCTACCAAACAGGCCTATGTGGGTAGAGTGGGCCCTGGAGACCCTAGTTTGAACTTTTTTCTTTGATGCTCTTATACCCATTTGAAATAGATTTGTTTAGTTTCCATGCCTCAGATCATGGGAATTGTTGTGATAGGGGCCAGGAGAAGATGAGAGTCTATTTCAGATGAAAGCCAAACAGCGGTAGTTGTCTGTGGATCTCACAAACCCTTGAGATTTGGAGATTTGACTGTGTTCCAAGGAAGCTGTAGACACCCCCAAATATATGGTGGTGTGCCTCAAGAGACCAGAACAGTAGAGATGGAAAACTTCAGAACACTTCAGGCTTGGGGAAGAGTCCAGAGTGACCAACTCTTCCTGGTGGGTTGGAACTGTCCCTGGGCTAGAAGACTTTGAGTACTGAAACTTGAGAAATTCTGGGCAATCGGAGTACATTGTGATTATCCTAGGGGAATCTGGTGGAGTAGTGATCAGAAGATATTTCCTGCCTCATGGGCACAATGTCTGCCTCTTCCATATCTGCCTCCTCCATGCCTGTCTCTTCCAAGTATGACTTCAAAGGAGAATGAGTTACAACATGACTGGATGATTTTAGTGGACATAAGTTCAACCTTCAGTTGAGAACTTTAGGCCAAAATATTTCAACATTCATACATTTTTCATTCCAATGAAATATCCTTAATACTCTATGACAATTCCAATGCAGTATCTTGTAATTAGATACATTAATGTGCCTATAGGAATATTTGATAGTATTTATATCAAGTAAACAAAGTACCATAAGTATCAGGTATAAAGCTTAGGCTAGGTGTTGCTGCCAAATGGGTTCAAGTTAGTTTAAATTTTGCTTATAGTTATTATAATTTTTGGAAATTTTAAGGTCTTGGAATGATAGCTAATAAAGTGCTGTATTTTTAAATGTCCATCAGTATAAAAATACATCCTCAATTTATGATATCAATCTATCTCATCTTCCAAGATCAAATCTACCTTGTGTTTCCCAATATTGACGGAGGATTCTGGGGGAATTAATGAACATATAATGCCACTTAACATACTCATGAAATAGGAATCAATAACTCATTTCAATGACAAGACTTGGTGACAGATGCGGTGTCCACATGTTCTATTTACACATAATGGATTTTTAATGCAGACAACCAAGGTGCAATTATCACAGTTTAAAATAGCTCTGTAAAGGTCAACTGAAATGCTGGATCTGCTTGACTGGATCACCAGCAAAGCAAACGCTTGTCCTTGAGTAATACTGCTGACTGAAGGTTCACCCCAGGCTGGTAACCATGGGGCTTTTGGTCAGAAAGTATCCTTTAATCTCTGTAAGGAGGCAAAGTCAATGGCACTTGTTTATAAAGTGCCCTCCCCCCTCCCATGATGATGATGATGATGATGATGATGATGATGATGATGATAACAACAACATATGTGTTTGTAATCCTAGGCAATAATAATAATAACAACAATAACAACAACATATGTGTTTGTAATCCTAGAAGGCATGCTTATTGTCATCACAATTGTGTACAAACAAGCCCAGTCATTCATTCTCTTCCAGATTCAAAAATTATCAAACATCTGTTCCCTGGGGCCTGAAGAGTTATGCCAAGTAAGGTAACCGAGGGTGTCTTAGAACTTGCTCTCTAATGAAACCATGCCTAACATGGACCTGAAATGACTCTGTTTGTACTTATCTTATTTTGCCGCATAATGTGTAGCTTGGCTTCTCTGGTCAGATATGCTCAATAGTAAAACAGGAGCTTTGAGTGGAGGTCTTCGTTTTGTTTTCTTTATTTCATTTGGTTTTCAAAGGGCTTCAAAATCAACCCTTTCATATTAGACCTATTGACACAGGTGTTTTAGATCTCCTGGGTTTCAGGGTTCAGTGCCACCCTTCAGTCTTGGTATTTGTGACAAACTCATGACCTGAGGAAAATCTTAATTATTTGTGGATACACAACACTACACTTCTAATTATTGCAAATGAGGCTTTGTCCCTTCCGTGGAATCTCATCAGTGAGCAAACTCTTGCATTATCCTTTTCTTTCCTGGATCATTTAAACCATCAGAACAACTCTTTGCAGCTCCTCCAGCGGCCAGTGCACACGAAGCGCCCTGTTGCCTTTGTGATGACTAGGGCACTCCTGTGACTTGGAGGTCTCTTCCAAGGTCAGGCAGGAGGCCGCCCTGAGGGCTAAGATGACACAGGCAACCCTCGATAATGATGACCCAAAATGAGAGACCAGAGCAGAAGCCATTCTTCACTTTTAGGTTTCCTATTAAATATAATGATTGATTTTTTTTTAAAGCTTTGGGCATAGAAGTTCATATTTCTTTCATTGTCAATCTGCAAGTGATCACTTTATGTGGAAGAAAAAAATCTGGTAGAAATTCATGGAATCAATGAGTAAGTAATACTGTGAGTAAATAATGTACTTTATTATTTCAGTGTATGTACCCAACCTACCCACTGTGCAGTCCAACTTGAAGCATAGGAAAGCTGACAGTTGTCTATATTTAAGCCAACATGCTATACATAAAAATCATACTGCAAGTCAGAGACACCTAGACTCACCTAGGTAGCATTTTTTAAAAATGTATCCATGAATATATGTGTATGTACATCCCATAATAGTAACTACCACAGGTGCTAGTGATTAGCCCATTCAACACTGTGGCAAGGCTCCAGAAAGAACAATGTAAATGAGTTATCACAATCCGTTGGGGACACAGGTGACTTGGACCAGTGTCTGGCAACACCTCAGCCCTTGTTAGCGCCCCAGCCTACGGCTCTCTATCCAAATGGCTGCTGTGCATATTCCTATGTCCACAGAAAAGGTAGACCTCCCTCCTTGAGGCAATGATGCAGTGTCCTTTCTCTCTCAGAGGGAGCCGAGATTCCCCTAGCGTTGTAGAAACAGTAATATTGACCGCCCTAGAGTTGATGTGAGTAGGAAAAGAAAACACTGAAATCTGTTGAGGGGCCTTAAAGTTTAAGAGAAAAACAAGATTTTAAAAGCTGAGGAGGGGTTGGGGATTTAGCTCAGTGGTAGAGTGCTTGCCTAGCAAGCATAAGGCCCTGGATTAGATCCTCAGCTAAAAAAAAAAAAAAAAAAAAAAAAAAAAAAAAAACAATGGCCAGCTGCACGGGACACATCTAACAATGATGTGATTAGCCTTCATTTGCAAAGTCATCTGTACCCTTCACAGTTGTTTGTTTTCACTCTTTTGGGGGTCCTGCCACCCAGCTCCCAAATAAATCACACACAGAGGCTTATTCTTAATTATAAATGCCTGGCCTTAGCTTGACTTGTTTCTAGCCAGTTTTTCTTAACCTAAATTATCCCCATCTATCTTTGGCCTTGAGGCTTTTATCTTTCTTTCTTCCCGTATACCTTTTCTTTCTTTCTTACTCTGCATCTGGCTGTGTAGCTGGGTAGCTGTATGGCTGGCCCCAAGCATCCTCCTCTCCTTATTCTCTTGCTCTTTTTTCCTTCTACTCCCAGATTTCTCCTATATATTCTCTCTGTCTGCCAACCCCACCTATCCTTTCTCCTGCCTTGCTATTGGCCATTTAGTTCTTTATTAGACCATCGGGTGTTTTAGACAGGCACAGTAACACAGCTTCACAGAGTTAAACAAATGCAACACAAACAAAAGTAACACCCCTTAAAATAATATTCTATAGCACTTCACTGTGACACACAAACAACATTTCTTGGATTAGCTGTGCTGTGAGTTGTCCCCGAAGACACAGAACGTCGGTGCTGTTCTTTTTCTTTTTTTTTTTTTTTTTAAGATTTATTTATTATGTATACAATGTTCTGTGTGCAGGCCAGAAGAGAGCACCAGATCTCATTACAGATGGTTGTGAGCCACCATGTGGTTGCTGGGAATTGAACTCAGGACCTCAGAAAGAACAGCCAGTGCTCTTAAGCGCTGAGCCATCTCTCTAGCCCGGTGCTATTCTTTTTTATTCTGCTCAGACAATTTGGAAGATTCCACCTGTCACCTTGAAAGTAAAATTAGGTCATCTGTGTTCCCTAAAAACTCAAATGGAAGCCAGATTGCTATTTGAAGGCAAAATATTTATGTTTGGATGATTATTATCACCTCTAAATTGGTATGCTTAGCATGGAATGCTTCAAGAAAGAAAGCATCTGTCCCTTGTTGCTCCCAAACTGTTTCTGAATGACAATTAGGAGTGGAAAGGTGACTTGCAAGTTACCCATGTGGGCCACTGCTAAGAGCTTCCCTGGGTATGAGCTTCTTGGTAACCTAAAACTTCCCCTGCTGAGCATTCCCAGGGGGCTGTGGCCTTTATCCACACTTATGCATACGTACATGTGTGTATATGTGCACATACATTATAGGATCTGCATATGAGAGAGAATATGTAGTTTTTGTCCTTCTGAGTTCAGGTTTCCCCACTTAATATGCTTTCCAGGTCCATCCATTTTACTGAAGGTGTCATGATTCCCTATTCTTTGCAGCTGAATAATAGTCTACAGTGTATATGTGCCATATTGTCATTTTTCTATTCTTCTATTGATGGACATGTAGGCTGGTTCCATCTCCTTGATGTTGTGGATAGTGCAGTAGTATGTGCATGTATGTGCAAGTCTCTCTGTGGAAGGGTATGGAGTCCTTTGGGTAAAAGGCCAAGAATGGAGGAGTTGGACCATGTTTGGTCTATTTTTAACTATTTGAGGAGCTTCCCTACGGATTTCTGTAATGCCTGTAGTAATTTAAACTACCATTAGCAATGAATAAGTGTTCCTCTTTCCACACATCCTCTCCAACATTGGTTGTCAGGCTTCTTGATGATAGCCATTCTGACTGGGCTGAGGTGGTATTTCAAAGTAGTTTTAATTTCCATTTCCCTGATGGATAAGGGTGTTGATCTTGTAAAAAATATCTTATAGTAGGTTACGTTTCTTCTTTTAAGAACTATTCATTTCATTAGCCTCTTTGTTGATTGGCAGTTTTGATTCCTTGGTGCTTAAAAATAAATTCTTTGTAAATGCTGGATATTAGCCCTGTGTGCTGGCTGGATTCCTTTGTCATCTAGTAAGAGAGAACTTCAATTGAGAAAATGCCTTCATCAAACTGAGTCCATGGGATGTTTTCTTGATTAATGATTGAGGTCAGAAACCCAGACTGCTGTGGGCAGTACTAACCCTGGGCATATGCTCTTGGGTTGTATAAAAAAATCATGCTTAGCAAGCCATGAGGAGTAAGCCAATAAGAAGCATGACTCGTGGCCTTTGCTTCAATTCCTGCCTTGATTTCTCTTTATGGCAGACTATAAGATCCACTATAAGAGCACAACAGTGCCTGCTTTCCCCTAGCAGTCTCAGCATTTTATGGTTTAAAGTCTTTGGTACACTCTAAGTTGATTTTCATACAGGATGAAAAATATGGATCTAATTCCCTCTTGTGTTGGTAGATATCCAGTTTTTCGGTGCCATTTATTTATTAGCCTGTCTTTTTGTCCACTGCATGTCTTGGCTGCCTTTGTCAACACATAGGTGGTTATAGCACTGCATTGTCAGTTTATTTGTGGATCCTGTATTCTGTTCAACTTGTCCACCCATCTGTCTGAACACATGGAGAAGATCAAACATCACAACAATAAAGATGGCCTTATGTCAGAAATGCAAGGTTGGTTCAACATATGTGTGTCTATCAATAAATGTTATCAGTTATATAAACAAACCTAAGGTCAGAACTATACCATCATCTCTGTTCAATGGAGAAATGTCATTTGACTAAATTTAACATGCATTCATAACAAAAGTTTTGGAGACAGTAGGAACAGATAGAGAGTACCTCAAAATAATAAAGGTTACATGCAACAACCTATAGCTAACAGTATATTAAATGGAGGCAAATTGAGAGCTTGAACCAATCATAACAAAGCGAGAAGCTTGTCCTTGAGTAATACTGCTGACTGAAGCTTCACCCCAGGCTGGTAACCATGGGGCTTTTGGTCATGTCTTTAATGTCTCTAAGGAAACAAAGTCAATGGCACTTGTTTATAAAATGTTCCCCAGAAATCCAAAATATTAATAATAACACATGTGTTTGTAATCCTAGAATGCATGCTTAATGTCAACACAATTGTGTACAAACAAACTCAGTCATTCTCTTCCTGATTCAAAAATTATCAAACATCAATTCTACAGAGCCTAAAGAGTTATCATTTCTGAAGGAGAAGCATTTCTAAGATGGATGGTTTCATTATTCTTGTTTGCTAGCAGGACAATCTACATCTAGCTTTTCCAGGGCTTTGACGATAAGACTTCATATTGTGAATCACATTGAGCTGTATCTCAGCAATTCATGGGACTTGCTTGTCACAATTCTTGAAAGGATATATTTTCTGTCTTTATTTCTGTAATGATGTTGATTAAAATATTTAGATAATTTTATTTATTAGATTGTTTTGTTGATGAATAAGAACAAGAAGAAAGAGAAGAGAAGGAAGAAGAAGAGGAGGAGCCAGAAGAAGAAGGAGGAGGAGGAGGAGGAGGAGGAGGAGGAGGAGGAGGAGGAAGAAGAAGAAGGAGGAGAAAGAGGAGGAGGAGGAGAAGGAGAAGGAGGAGGAGGAGGAGGAGGAGGAGGAGGAGGAGAAGAAGAAGGAGGAGGAGGAGAAGGAGGAGAAGGAGAAGAAGGAGGAGGAGGAGGAGGAGGAGACATGTAATAGTGGAAAGAAGAAAGGTACTAGGGAAAAGCAGAGAAAGGAGATTTATTCAATGTGGCTGCATTGGGAAGACAAACAAATAGAGGCCTAGTGGCTCTTCCCTGGCAAGTATAGCTTTGAGGTCCTGATGTGAGTTTTAGGTTTAACCAGAGAGCAAGAGGTTTGTGAAGCTGAGCAGTCCTGGTTAGGATCTGGTCCCACATGTCAATGACTCATCATTGTCTTGCATCCAATCTCTCCTGCAAGGTAGGCTGACAAGTTGTCAGAACTCCCTACAGTCCTGAAATATCTCCCTAAGAGATGAATTCCTTCTGCAGCTGCCACCAAATTTCAGCCTTTTCCTTCTCCCGACGTCAGATTCCCGGGGAAATGCCAGTTTCTCCATGCCCATCTTCTCAGCTGCCTGACAAGCGAGTAGAGCAGACAGCGTCGCTTTTTTAAGGTACCTTTACTCCTGGCAGCTCACAGTGAAGAACTGCACTTTTCTGTCTTTGTATATTCAGAGCCTAGCACAAGTCCTGAGAACAGTTGATGTTTAATGTAAGTTTGAAGGACGACTAAAATGAAAATGAATGAATATGCATTCCTAATAACAGACAGGAAAGTAGATAGTGAAATGCCTTGTGATTAAGTGCAATAAAAAAAAAATCAAAGAGGAAGGAGTAAAAAGCCACTCTTTCAGATTATGAGCTAGCAGCTGTAGGCACAAGGTCCTCAGAGAAGTCTTGGGGAGTAGGAGGCCAAGGCTAGTGAGGTGTGGAGGGGGAAGGGGCTTCTGCAAACATGTGGCGTGCTGAGTTCATACTTGGCAGGGGAGGAGGTGTTTTCTGGCAGCCTCGTGAATAATGGAATCTGAGAGCCGCTTTTAATCCAACTCCTCATTTTGCAAATGAGAAGACTGAGACTTATTAAATTATTGGGAGGGTGGAACGTGATGCGAATGGCCTCGCCACTCTTCCAAATGCCCAAATTGTATTTGCAAGGCAGGACAAGATGAGCGGCAGTAATGCCTTTGTGCATCTATTGTGTGTTTTCTGTATACACGTGTGTTTGGAGTTCCATGGTACCATAATATAACAGTCATTTTCAGACATCCTGATAGATGCTGGAAGCTGTTTTCATGGCAGGATGGGACATTTTTATTTCTTGTTCCTTTTAATGCTATGGCAGCTCTGACTTAGCGTCGTTAGCATTTGCCCCTGACTGCCCTCCAAGTCAGTTATCAGACTCTATTGGCAGTGATAAATTGGTCAAGGAACTCAAATGTACAGGTAGCCAAGTCTACCTAAAGTGAATCCAAGTCCAGAACTCTCCAACTAGCTGTCACCAGTTGAAGAGGGAGAGAGTGAAATGGTATACAAAGTAATAAAACTTTCCTACTACAGAAAGTAAGCAGATAATTTGCAGGTAGTTTGAAGTAGTCAAGCTTGCACGCCAGAATTTGAGACAGACTCCATAAGAAACTGGTTCTACAGGGGCTTTGAGAAATCCTGTTATATGTAAATGCTCAAGATCTTGGAGATGAGTGAACCAAAGGGACTCAGAGCAAGGAGAGGCATAGGCAGGGATAGGAGGAGGATGCTGAGACCACAATGTCTTCTAAAGATGTTCCAGTTCAGGGGGGCCTGATGGAGCTAATCTTCATTCCCAAAATATGAGATTGGTTCTGTAGTGGTTTCTAAATGAAAGCTGAGTAGTGCGCTCAGCAGCCTCACAGCCCAGCACGGGCTTTGAGACCCTGGTAGGGAGCAGAGAGCTCCTGTTTTCCAGGGGTGACTTTATTGTCACCGTTTCTGTATGACTAGAGATGAAGTTCGTAGTCTCTTCCTTGAGAACATTAAGTCACTCTTCCAACAAATTAACTGTCACTCTTTGGGGAGTGGAGGGAGCCCCGAGTGAATGCGTATCAGTGACAAAGACGCCAATGCCTGGGACCCACGGGACTTGGCCAAGCCTTCCCTGGGTCTACATGCGGATGTTGAGAGAGTACCAAAAGCATTGACTGCAGTTTGCTTCTCTCTGATGTTTACTGCCTGAATTTTTCATCTCTGCTAAAGGGACTCCCCGGGGGCTCCCAGAGCTTTAGTGACAGACTTTAGTGGTCACGTCACCTGTGTCTCCTGTTCTGAGCAATTACCGGTTCCTGCAGCCCTCTACCCTGCTGATGGCCACCAGCTAGATTCTGAATGGGTAAGCCAATCCAATGCATTTCTCTTACAATTACACGTGTATTCAATTGAGTCTTTTGCTTTCAAGAACCCTAATACAAAGGTAGACCCAAAGCAATCCTCCCCATTCAGTTAACGTGTTCAGGCTAAATAATTTTTCTGAAATAACCATTTTCTAGGTCATTACTGCAGCCTAAATCTCTATTTCACTTTTGTCTTAATTTTTTTCTTTTTTCCTTCTCTGCTTTTTCTGCCTCCCTCCCTTTGTTTCCTTTCCTTCCTTCCTTCCTTCCTTCCTTCCTTCCTTCCTTCCTTCCTTTCTTTCTTTCTTTCTTTCTCTCTGTCTGTCTTCTTTCTTTCCTTTGTTTCTTTCTTCCCACATTTTCTGAGGCAGGATATACTATAAGCCAAGCTGGCCTCAACCTCACTACCTGGCTGAAGAGATCCTTGAACTTCTCCTCCCCCTGCTCCCCCTCCCAACCCAATGGTTGAGGTTATAGGTGTGTGCAGTGCCTGATTTATTCAGAGCTGGCAACTGAACCCACAGCTTCATGCATGCTAGACAAGCACTCTACTGTGTTAACTATTCCAGGCCTTTTTATAATTTCTTAAATTAAACTTAGGACCTTTTACATACTTGGCAAGCACCCTACCACTGAGCTATATCTCTCCAGCATAAACATTCCCATACTTTTAATGGCTTCCAATGGCCAATAAAACGTTTTTTTATTTTTTTTTTGGAAAGCGACTAAACTTCTCTGATGTTAGATATTCAATCTACTATCCCACTCATCTTCTCTATTGCTCCACAGGACAGACATGCTAAGTGATCTCCTCAGAAGCCTAAAGTGTGTCATAGACTCTGAACACTCCACTTTGCTTATACAGCTTTTGGCTTAGCAAAGATCCATCCATTCCCTCTACCTGCTTATTCTTTGGACAAACATTGATGGTATCCATAGGGATCCAGAAGTAAGACAGACATGGTTCCTATTTCAAAGATCTTTAAACTCTGACTTGTTAAGTGCCATTCTTAAATATATACAACATTATGATGACTGTAGAGGTTGTCCCCCAAGAGAGTGATTTTGGACATAAGACAGAAAGTGTTAAGAGGCTTGTGAGGGTCCTGCCCCCACTATTTTCCCCAGGGTACTCTTGAACAGGGAGAAGTGGAAAATATTTAGATAGAAATACAGAGGGGAGAGAGAGACAGATAGAAACATAGGATAGCCTTGGATGGGCCTGGATCCTAATCCACTAGCCCCTTCTGTCTCTTCTAGAGGGCTTTTAAAAAAATGCCAAGGGGTGGACAAAAGACAACCTCCCCCAGCACAGCCAAGTGCAGACCCTTCCAAACACCTGGTAACCACGCACACACATGGTCAAGCCATCCCCTTATGCAGCCCTGCTGTGTAGAGCAAGCTCAGATCTCACCGGGAAACCTCTGTGGACCCCAACAGAGGATTGAGTTTGGTGAAGGAGCACTCTAAATCCCACCCCCTTTACAGTCTGAACTCAATACGCAATTCCTTGTCAAGTTGTTCCTGAGCTCGGGACTCTACATTGGCAAACGACTTGCTCCTCTGAACTTCCCGGCACTGTTCTCGGCTCGTGGTCACATTTTGTCCTCTAGTTGTGCCAATCATGTCCATTGCTTCACCTTGCCAACTGGTGAGACCATGATGGAGCCATGTTCTATACCCACCTTACAATCACTGTGAACATTTAATCCAAGGAGAAGCTCAAAAATAAAAATAAAAAAAAAAAAACATGCACGTAGACATAAATGAACACACTGATTAGCGGATGTTCCTGACTACATAAAGTCAGATGGATAGACAATGAGCCTCAGGAGACGCTGCTGCCGCTGTGCTGAAGATACTATGTCCTTGCTCTTTATACTCACAAGGATGCACTCAATGTTAATGACATCAAAGAGATCCTACCCCTCCAATCCATCAAAAAAGCATAACGGTGGGTAGGATGTTAGGAAAAGCTGGATCTGTTTATAGTACTACAAGAAATCCCTACTCTACCTAATAGGTCTTACATTGTACAAACTGTTCTCAAGAAAATCTCTACCCCTCGAACCTTGCCCTTCATTACTCCCACTGTCATCTAGGTTGTTCATGTAGAGAGCTTAGGGGAGCAGGAGATCCCAGCTAGATCAAGAACAGAAAAGGAGAACAAGGAATAACAGACCATGATAAATGAAGACCACATGAGGACAGGAAGAAGCAAAGTGTTAGAGAGGTCCCCAGAAATCCACAATGATACATCCTCTGTAGACTACCGGCAGTGGTCGAGAGAAAGCCTGATCTGACCTATTCTGGTGATCAGATGGCCAAACACCCTAACAGTCGTGCTGGAACTCTCATCCAATAACTGATGGAAGTGGATACAGAGATCCTTGGCCAGGCCCCAGGTGGAGTTCCAGGTGTCCAATTGTCGAGAAAGAGGAGGGACTGTAAGAGTGTGAATTGTTGAGACCAAGATTGCAAAAAGCACAGGGACAAATAGCCAAACTAATGGAAACACATGAATTATGAACCAAAGGCTGTAGAGCCCCCAACTGGATCAGGCCCTCTGGATAAGTGAGACAATTGAATAGCTTGAACTGTTTGGGAGGCATCCAGGCAGTGGGACCCGGACCTGTCCTTAGTGCATGAGCTGGCTGTTTGGAACCTTGGGCTTACACAGAGACACTTTGCTCAGCCTGGAAGGAGGAGACTGGTCCTGCCTGTACTGAATCCACCAGGTTGGATTGAATCCCCGGGGGAGTCTTGGCCCTGGAGGAGAGGCTGGGGGGAAGGTGGGGGTGGGGGCGGGATGGGGGAGCACAAGGGAACCCATGGCTGATGTGTAAAATGAAAACACAATATAATAAATTTAAAAAGGAAAAAAAGGAAAAAAAGGAAAAAATCTCTAAAGGGGATGTGCTGCATTCTGGTAGCTATTCAATATTCCTCATCTCCAGGCAGAAGACGCCTTCAGCAGGAGCCTGAAAGACAGGCCAACAGATCCCTACAATTTTTCCACCAACTAAAATTTAGAAATGGACACCGACCGCATGCCAGTTTGCAACAATCTGCTCGTAGGTCTGCCAACACTCCCTCTGTGGCTCCTGCCTCCTCCACCTTGGTCCTTTAACCTTTTTGCACAGAAGACAGGCAGAGGAGAACTTGGCGACTCACGCTGTAGCTCTGAGTCTCTCTGTTTTCCCCATTCTTTGGACTTCAGATGATGTGCCAGACCAAGCAACATTTTGCTCAACCTTAAGTCATGAAATGATCTTTGCTGTGGGTGTTGAAATAAAAGCTATCAGACTGTGCCTACATCAAGAAAGGCCCAGTGATAAACAGGTTTGCTGTGGTTCAGTGAATACCTCTGAACACCCGCTAAACTGAATTGCATTCTCTGGAGGCTATAAACACAGAGGTAGATGAAATATTGCCTCTCATTTGAAGGTGTACGTATCTAGCAGGGGATTCAAATATTTTGGTAAAAGATTGTTCCTCTGCCCTGTAAGTGCAGAGAGAGAGAGGGAATAAGAGAAAGGAAAGCCCACCCAACCTCAGGGTGAGCAGAAAAGTAGACAGCTAAATGGCCATGCTAATTGTAATCACATATTGTCACATACGAGTATAAATAGTCCTATGTAAAATGAGGTCAGTGTTTCAGGGAAACAGTTCCCTGCGGCTCACATGAAGATACCACAGCCCAGATGAAGCCTAAGCACTGTGATATTTAATTATTTTAATAAACACACACACACACACACACATATATATGAGAGAGAGAGAGAGAGAGAGAGAGAGAGAGAGAGAGAGAGAGAGAGAGAGAGCACTCATGTGTGCCATAGCACACATGTAGAAGTCAGAAGATAACTCATGGGTGTCAGTTCTTTCCTTCCATCACGTTGGGGTCTGAGGGATCCAACTCAAGTCATGAGACTTGACTGCAAGGATCTTTACCTGCCATGCCATCTTACCAGCCTGAGATTTACTCATTTCAATCACCCAGCAGAACAGTCATTACCCTTAGCTCTATGCATAGAGTATGAAATCTGAGATTATTTTGAATTGCCTAAAGCAAGGTGTATGATGTCCCTTGGCCATTTGACTGGAAAATTACTATTATGAGTTATCCTTATGCTTAGCCTCTACCTATACATGCCAGTGGTGCTGACTCATCATCTCACTGGTATAAGAGAACACTCCTGAAATCATCAAAATTGCCTCTGGTTAGGAAAGACAGAGTGTGAGAGTAAACACAATCATGTCGATGTCTTTTAAAGATGATAAGGCCTCTCTAATAAGCAGGGGCTGGTCATCATTCTCACAGTTAAGTCTTTCCTTGGTCAATGGCTACTTCCGATGCAAGAGCAGCTGTGGTAGAATCCTACCTATTTCACTTTCTACTTCCCTGACTCGGCCTAGAAAACTCATCCAGTTTCTAGCTGGATTTTCAAAATGAGCCACCTCTTGGTCTCATTAATAAATGATCAGGGAAGTAGATGCACACATGTCTCACAACTGTCGTTAAAGGAAGAGACTGTGCCTTGTATTCATTCCCTTTTTTGATACCACTTGGTATGAATATGGCCACTGGGCCTCCAGTGCCGACCCTTGATTATGAGGTGACAGATTATGAGCTTGATTATGGAGCTACAAATGTCAGCGTAGCAGCTGGGAAGAGCTGATGCTGTGGAGACGCCCTGTGACCCTCAACGACCACCTATAAGCTACCCTGATGCTCTGCTTCTTCACCATTGTCATCAGTCTTTGCTCCCTCGGATGCACCTGACACAGACCAAATCTTTACCCAGAGCAGACATTCGTGTATTTCTAAAAGTCTTGGGAGTTGTCTGTTAGGGAGCTCAGACGCTTTTTCTACTGGGATCCTTATAGGGCATCCTAGCCCTATCTCTTCTCGATTCCAGCATGAGAGTTTTGTTATTCCAACAATATGTCTCCTACTGCCTTTCACTCTAACACGGCAGCCAGCTGCTGACATTAGCTGCATGGTTACAAACTAGTTCATAGGCGCTGATACACCTTTGTATCTATCAGGTACATAAGAATGAAATGAGAATGCCTATTGTTGGCTGAATGGGGAGGGGGCGTATACTTCCCTGTATTTATGCTGTAAATGTGACATATTGCTGTCTTTTTAAGAGCCATTTACTAATATCTAGAGAATTGAAAAGTACCTGCATGTTTCTACCCATCTATTTCTAAGAAGTAAAATCAATCCTCTATGTAAGGATATTTATTGCATTTTTCTCAAGAAAGGAAATATTTCATATAAAATGAATAGCTGGAGATATCTGAGGTCCATCAACATAGTGTTGGCATTTAAAATGACAGGACTTAGGTCTTAGGGAGATGACAAAGTGCCTGCCTCAGCCTGGGAACCTGATTTGCATCTCCTGTGCTCCTGTGAAAAGCCAAGTATCTTGGCACAGTACCTATAATTCCAGCACCGGGAAGCTGAAAGCTGAAAGACTCTGGAGCTCACCAGTCACCCAGTCAAGACCAATTGAAGGCTCTAGGTTCAATGAAAGACCATGCCTCAAAAAAAAAAAATGGCCTTCACATACACACAAAGACATGTGTGCATGCACACATGCATTCACATGTGCATGCACACACACACAACAAAATGAGATCAATTAAATTTTTATGGCCAGATGAAATTACCTGGGGCAAGTTGCAAAAGAGAAAAGAAGACACCTGAAGATTAAGCCCTGGAACTTTCCAGAACTCAAGAATCAGGATTTAGTCAAACAAAATAAGAAGCCATGGCCAACAAAATGAACACAGAGCAAGGACAGTGGTTTCTCAACTTCCAAGACAAGGATGACTTAGCAGCCAATGGGAGTGACCCCCATGCCAAGTGCTGCTAAGAGTAGAGGAGGGTGAATCCACAAGCAGATCACTGCACAGGGGAAATAGCAGTGATCGGTATAGAGAGTCAACACAGATAACTGGACTTTTCTTTCTACTGAGAGAATGTGTCAGTTGGTTAGCAGGGAGCTTTCATTGAGGTATAAGATGATGTCGCAGCATATGTTTAGAAGAAAATAAAAAAGTTACAGCAGAGAACAAAAATAGGTGACCTGAGAGAGGGGTCATCTCTAGCGTGAAGTGGTTGGATAGATAATCCCATTGAGGGGCAAACCGCAGACAGGAGCCAGGATGGCACACCTGCTCCAACCCAAGGGAAGCCAGAACATATGGGGACCGATGAAAGTACGGCAGCACATTTGGTGGGGAGCGTGGAAGAAACTCTCCTCTGACTGTTTTGGTCAACATCCAGCTGAATTGCAGTCACATAAGCAAGCTTCAGCTGAAACCCGGGGAACTGCGAAGTCTAAATCGTCAGCCCACAGACACATGAGCTACATGCTTATGTTAAGCGACTGAAATTTTGGATGGTGCGTGACATGTTATTACCATAGCAATAGATAACTGATGCTAGGAATGGTCCAAATCTCACTGTGCTCATAGAGTCGCATCATTTTAGAAGCTCACAGCCCATGTTACATGATATGCAACATGATTTCCTTTACCGTTTGCCGGCATCTTATGTCAGTTGCTGCTGTAAACAGAGCTACAAGGGAGAGCTGCCAACACGTCTTTGCACACATGGATCTAAGATATGAATTTCTACAAGTAGAATTTCCAGGTCCCTGTATATCTATGATACTAATTCTAATAAATATGAGGACACTGACTTCTACAAAGAATATACCCAGAGTCGATATGTACATGCCAACAATTTGTTTCTACTCAACTTCATGTCAAATTCTCCCTTTTTCTTTTTTGCAAATGTAGCAAATAAAAAATGTAAATGATTGCACATGTCATTTTTATCCAGCTGAGTCTATGGTTCTGGAATGAACTTCCCAATGCCTCTGGTCCCACTGATACTCAACATCTATTCCAGACTCGTCAGCCTGGCCTCAAGAGGCACAGAGACCTTCCTGCTTCACACCACTCCCCAGTGGTTCTGGGTTGTCAATGACTTCCTTAGCCTTGCACTAAATGTTGGCCATTCATGGTTAATGCCATGCCAGACAGGTGTGGAAGGTCCTTCGCAGGTGTGAGAGGTGTGTTTGTAAATGGAAATGGTGAAGGATGGTTGGAAGGAGGGGGGGAAGAAGGAAATTAAAGAGAGAGACAGACAGGATTTCTGGAGTTCCTTCCTTTGATATCTACTGTGTTTGGTCATTTGGGCCTCTCAAAGAATTTTATGTTAACCGCTACTTACTTTTTAATTTTCTTTCAATTTCCCACATGAGTATCATTTTTATCATTTCTCCCTCCCTCAGTTCCTCTAATTCCTTCCGTGTCATTATCCCCTCCCCAGATCCTTCTCCTATTTATGGTTTCTTTTTCTTTAATTATTATTGTTACTCATATATATTATATTTACATACATTCATGTCATTTAAGTGCTGCTTGTATGGATACATTTTTAGGGCTGACTCTTCATATTGGCTAATCATTGAGGGGCTCATCCGTGGGGAAGAGAGATTCCCCCTTTCTGTGTGGTCATTAATTGCCTGTAGCTGTTCATCTAGGGATGGAGCCCTGTGAGACTGCCCCCAACTATGCTGGCATGTCAGCTGGTGGTATCAGTGTTGGGGTCCAGTTTAGGCAACCTTCGGTTGACTTTGAAACACTTTAGAACAGCCAGAGTGATGCACGCAGGAGTGGGCATTTTCACTTGATTATCAGTCAGTTGCTCTGAGTAGGCTAACGTTCTCACAGGTCTTAGAGAAGAGCCATACCAATATAAAAGAAAAAAGAAAAGCAGTTTGAAGTTGTGATGATGATGGGGAAAGTATTAAATATGAAAGGGATTAACTGCACTTGATGGGGTGATACAATCCTTGAGTGTAGAGTCTGGGCTCTTCTACCTTCCCTATGGTATAGCCATAACACCGTATCAAACATATATCCAGGGTATTTACATAACTCTCCAATGTGCTGTACACTTCCAAAGTGAAATGGGAACAGAAATTCATCTCTGGGCAAGCGTTGGGTTTGACATCCACACAAGTGTAGAACTGCCATGCTGGAGGCCTTTCCAGTTTTGCCCCAGCTCCCCAGATTTATTGCTTTGCACCCGAAGGGAGATTGCTTAGATAATGCTTTCTGATATTCAAGCATTTTCTTTTTTTTTGGTATGTCTAACTAAATTGCATTTGAAATAATAGCTGTATCTGAAGGTAATAGGTCTCGCGGGGGGGGGGGGGGGGGGGGGGGGTGGAGGAGAGTGGGTGCCTGAAGAGAACTGAGATAGGGTCCCACTCAGGGCAAAGTACAGAAGCCTAATGGAGTCTTTTATCTTCCCAGTTAAAAGGGGCTGGGAGTAAGTGGCCCGAGAGAGTTAACCTTCTTGTAACTGATATGATTTCCTGGATGGCTCGAGATGTCTTTAAGCTCTGAGTTGAAATTCTTAAATAAAGGGCCAAGTTGAAAAGACATATTTAAATGGAGCTGTTCATTGTCTTGTTTCTATGGCTTTCCCACTTAATGTGCTCTACCCCCCCCTCACCCCACTCCTTTGTGCATAGTAAAGCCTTAGTTAGGAGGGAAGGAGGCTGGCAGTGAAGACAACCGGGCCATTCAGGGCTTCTAGTGGGCTCATCTGATAATCACAAAACATTGGTGCCATTGAGAGGGAGTCTGCAGGGAAAAAAAAAAAGAGACAGACAGAAGGACCTGGCCACAGGCTCAGAGGCTAGTCTGGGATTCTGCAGCAGCCTTTTCTGAACAATTCGTTCAAACAATTGTTTTCTTCTTTCTGGGAAACAACCGGTTATTTGAGTCAATTTGGAAACAAATGGTTGTTTTGACTTCGGGCTCGCTACCCCAAGGGTAAACTGAAGTTTGCATTTCGCTACAGCTATGTTCAGTTCACTACTAAATTGACGTCTGGTTACAGAGACACACAGCTGCCAATTACGATCCAAAGGCAGCAAATATGCGTTGGTTGCTTGGTGGCCTTCAGAGGAGCGAGAGGATGTGTCTCAGTGGATGCCCTGGGTGGATGCCCTGGGTGGATGCCCTGCAAAGGTCAGATGTGGTGGTGCTGGCTTCTAATCCTAGCACTTGAGAGGCAGAGGCCAGAGGATCAGAAGTTCAAGTTCTCAGCTGCACTGTGAGTTCGAGGCCTGTCTCAACAACAACAAAAGGGTAGGGTGGCTGGAGAGGTGACTTGGTGGTAAATACTTGCTTCAGAAGCATGAGGACCTGAGTTGGGATTGCCCACACCCACATGACAATCTGTGCCGAGTTCTGCACACACCTTACCTCCAGTGATGGGGGGAGGGGCAGAGAATCACTGGGGCTTGTTGGTTGCTGGGCTACCCAAATCAACTTGGGCTGCTAGGAAAGACTCTGACTCAATGGAATAAGGTACAGAGTGATAGAGGAGGGGCCTCTATCTATCTATCTATCTATCTATCTATCTATCTATCTATCTATCTATCTATCTATGTGTGTATGTATATAGATAGATAAGTATATAGAGAGATGGATAGATATAGATGGATAGATAGGTAGATAGATAGATAGATAGATAGATAGATAGATAGATAGATAGACAGAGAGAGATAGAGAGATATATGCAAGGGGCCAGGATATAGCTCAATGGTAGAAGACATTTTTAGCTTGTTTAATGTCCTAGGTTCAATACCAGAAACACATAAAACCATATAACACAACCAGACATACACATACACACATACTAGCAACATGGAAAAACAGTGTCAGTAGTTTTTTTTTAACCCAAGCAGACAGAAATCTGTGAGTTTGTTCTGCTTTGCTTATTTTCTTTCACCACACGTGTGTGTGATAATAAGTTGTCTTAAAAGTAATTGATTGTCATTCGTTTATTTTGCTCATATTGGCCATGCTTCCAGCCTGAACTGTCTAAGAGGGTCCATGCTGGTGACTTAGTCCTTATGTCTTTCTTATCTGTGTATCTGTCTAGTGGTTGCCCAGACTCCAACTGCTCCAGTCTTCTGTCTATCACAAAAGCATATTACAGGAGAAAGTCGGTAAAGCGGTGGCATTGTCATGCCTGATGGATGACAGTGTCTTCACAGCCCTACCTAAGCTCCATGGAGACTAGAAGCTGACAAACCAGGCCTTCCAGCCTTCTACAAGTATTTAATCCTCTCTCTCAGTTCCAAGGCATATTTGGGCTCTTGGCTGGATTTTTATGCATTCGTTAGCACTTAGCATTCATATGAGTGCTTAGGGGTTTCCCTACCCTCAGCAGCAGAAAAGACTTCTCCACAGGATGATTTTTATAGCTGCCCATAAAAGGACCTCTAGTGACAATCAGTTTGACAACCACAAGAGGTCTGTGATGACTGAGGCCAAAGCAAAGAGGCAGAGGTTACAGGGCAGAGAGCTCAGCTCACCCCACACCCCCTCACTTGCACTAATGGCTCTCCTGCCACGTGGGGCACTTGGAAACTGTGAGGTGGAGTGGAAGTGGTTTCCATGGTGATGAAAAGGCCTCAGCAGGACTCCAACCTCTTGGAGATGGTCATCCATTGGCTACTAGGGTACTTACCTCCAGCCAGCCTTAGCAAGCTGGAGGCTCTGGAAAGCATGCGGCCATGAATAGGTCTCTGGAGTGCTTTGTGGGTATCATTCATCCTTTTCAATGGTTCCTTCCAAGAAAGGAGCTCTGCTTCCTCACAGGCTTCTTTTTAATGGCAATTCTTTGCATGTGTTGTTGGTAGTCTAACAGCAAACTAACATGTGCACAGATTCCAGCCATGGATCCTGCATTTTCTTTTGCTGTGGTTCAGAGGTAACGGGTGTCAGGGAAAGGTGCATCCAGAGAACATGGATCCTCCAGTTAGCAAAGTTGCATTGTTAGGGACAAGTCAACATTTTCATGTCTTCGTCTATCAAAAATGGTGACCCAGTGTCCTGTCTACTTGGCAGAAATTTTATTCCTTTCATATGAAATAAAAGCAAATTTCTCTGTAAAGTGTAGATTGTATGGAGATGTTGTTTTATTATTGTTATCCCTTTGCAAAGCTGGTCACTATCCACTATACCGTAGGGTATTCATCATGTGATACGAGGATTTGATGTCCCTTCTGACACCTGACCAAAGAATGGTAGACTTAAGGCAGTGTTGATTCCCCATAATGTTCCTCATCTGAGATCCTCTGCATCACTCTACTGAATGCTGCCTGATTTCTTGACATTAGCCACTAATCAAGCAAAACTCAAGAGGAAGAAGGTAATGGGCCACTTTCCAAAAGTGAAAGGACAGACCATCTCATGGCATCATTGGTATGCCCATCACCTTTCTTAGAGACTTTGTCATTACCATTCAGTTTGCAACAATAAGGGTGGTCCTTGAGGACATTATACTGAGAAAAGAAGCAAAACACAGAAGGATGAGTATTGGACGATTCTACGGATGAGCTGCCAGAACAATCAGGAAGCTGGAATGGTTTGCCTTCCATTGCTATGATAACACCATGCCAAAATGCAATGTTGGGAGGAAAGGTTTTTCCATGTTCCAGGTATACAGTCCACCCTTGAGGGAAACAAAGGAACTCAGACAGTCACTTGAAGCAGAATCAGGAAGAACACTGCTCACAGGTTTGCTGGCTGTGGCATTCACTCGCTTGCTCCAGAAGGTTGGTGCGAGGCTGGAGACATGAGGACCTCAACAGCATCTAGTTCCACACACACAGTCCAATGAAGATCTTCATGGAATCCTATTAGAGTGCTTCAAATAAGCTTCCCAATGGAGGAGCCACACATCTTTGATTCATGTTATCAAGATGATATAGAAAATGAAATAGAGAAACCAGATGATTGCTCACATCATCCCATAGCAAAGTGATGGCCATGCTGCTCTTTGACCTCATGCAAGGCTAAGACGTCACCTACAAAAGAGGTACTGCTTGAGCATTTCTTGTGTACTGAACCAAAGGGGTTTAAAGCCAGGTAGGCTATGACTCTCATGAGGAGGGATGCTGACAAGGTGTCAAGTGTCTGATGATGAGCCAAACCATGCCTATGGTGGGCCCTTTCCTCCTCTGTACCCTTTACAGTGATTCCTGCTTTAAATACAACCAGGACATCATGTACCCTGCAGTTCCAACCATCCTCCAACAAAACTAATGTTTCTCTCTGGCCACTTTGAATTCTTTTTGAGGAACTCTTTTTCCTGTTGCTTCTCTGCAGTTGCAGTTCCACAACTTTGTTTAATAACGCATCTCCATAGTGTCAGGGTCCCAGACATTTCAGCAAAAGTGGGGGGCATCTGTGCAACTTCACAACCTGGTGTCTGCTAGTTTCTGCTGCAGTTTTGATTTGCACTGAACTTTATCATGTTATGCTGATTAGCAACACATTTCCTTTCCTGGGTATCAATGGCTGGAGAAACTGCCAATAGAATCTTTTCAGAGTCGCTGAACATCAATTCAGATTAAAGGGTCATTAATGACTTAGTGGGTCTTCTCTATGATTGACACCACTGGGATTTTGAAACATTTAAGATGATGACAGTTCAATTAGCAAACTAGCTGGTATATAGACTTTGGTTCATTAAGTAAAGACTCCCTCTGTACTAGTCAGTTTGGATTACTATAACAAAGTACCATGGAATTGGCAGTTTAGCGAAGGCAGAACGGGGGTGATTTATTTGTTTTTATTTTATGTGTATAGATGTTTTATCTGCATGTGTATCACATGTGTGGCTGGTGCCCTCAGAGGTCTGAAGAGGACATTGGATCCCCTGAACCTGGAGTTATGGGTGGTTGTGAGCCATCATGTAAATATTGGGAACTTAACCTGGGTTCTCCATAAGTACAAGTGCTCTTAAACCACGGATCAACCTCTCCAGTCCCACTTCTCTTGTTCTAAGGGCTCCAATTCTGTTTTGAGAGGTACAGGGACATTTAGGGGCCCCATTAAACCCTCATCTCCCAAAGTTGCCATCTCAATTTAGAGCCTCAACAGATAGATTTGTAGAAAAAACACAGCTGATCCATAGTGCCATCAGAAGAGCAAATTGGGCAAATTCCCAAGATGACCACCAGGATTTCCAGAGGTTTTCCACACCAAACTGAGGACAGTACATGGCACATAGTGGTTGTTAATACACACTTACTGAGTGGATTAAGACAATAAAGAAAATGTTTATCCCTGACACCAGAGCTGGCTTTCTAATGCCATGGATCACATAATGAAGACTCAGAATGTATTTGCTCAGCAAATGAATCCTTATTTATTTGTTTACCAGAGTGCAAGGGAATCAAACCTGAGGCCTAATGGTAGACAAGTACTTTATCACTGAGCTACATCCCAAAGCCCCAAAGAAACCATTGTTAAATAAGTAGCTAATGGACACATGTTGTAACCTTGAGGATCAGCCTCTGATCATTTTTAGCTGAATCGGGGATCTTGCCATTCTATGTCACACTTTCCCTATTGCTTTCTGTCTGTCTGCCACAGGCTCCTATTACCTCTGTAAACCCTTAGTGGTTAGCAGCATCTACAAGGAAAAAAAAAAGGCCCTCATCCTAAGTAGTCATTTCATATTTGGGTACAACTCAAAAAATAAACCTCCCAATTTTTCTGATTTTAATGCCTCTGGGAATACAAATATCTTCAAAAGAAAACATTGTAGATTAAATAATGACTTAAAAACAAGCTTGCATTTCAGCACTTAGCATCTCAATGGACCCTTATTTTCTTCTTGGAAATAAATGAATTCTATTTATTCTGTGGAAGCTCTCTAAAATCATGTTCACTCTATGACATTCTAATCCGAGTATTTGCCCCCTTGAAGAGGTCCTGGAGGTCTGTTCCTCCAGATCCTTCTCTGGCTACCTCAGTGTCTGTTCTAGGCAGATATCTGAGGATCATCAAGCAGGAAGTCTCTGAAGACCATGTCAAACAGAATGATTTGTAAACAAAAGTGCTGACATCCATTGATACAGATGTGGTGACCACAACTGAAGACAACTGGCCCTCCAAGTCCATGGATATCTGTTAAAGTTTGAATGTGAAATGTGCTGCTGTGGAATAATCTTCTTGTATACTGTAAAGATTTGTCACTCGAATTGGTTTAATAAAATGCTGATTGGCCAGTAGCCAGGCAGGAAATATAGGCAGGGAAACCAAACTAAGGATGATGGGAAGGAGAAGGGCAAAGTCAGGAGTCGTCAGCCAGACGCAGAGGGAGCAGAAGATGAATGTGTCATGCTAATAAAGGTACCGCCACATGGCAGAGCATAAATAGAAATATGGGTTAATTTAAATGTAAGAGTTAGCTAACAACAAGCCTATCTACTGGCTGAGCATTTATAATTCATATTCAGCCTCTGAGTCAGTTATGTGGGACCAGGTGGTCCAGACAGAAAACATGCCCCATGTGTTCATGTGTTTGACAGCTGGTTCCCCATTTGTGCTGTTTTGAGGTTCTAAAACCTTTAGGACATGTGGCTTAGCTCATCAAAGTAAGTGCCTGGGGGTGAGCTTTGAAAGTGACATCCACCCACTGGCCCCATCTCACTGCGTCCTGGCCCATCAAGACATGCACCAGCTGTGCCACAAACTCCCACGGCCATGGCTAAGCCACCCTGGTTGCCACGCCTTCCCGCCATGATGAATTGTTCCCTTTGGACTGTCAAAATGCCTACTCCCTTGAGAGGTTCCTGCCAGACAGATCCTCACAGCAATAAGTGAAATAACTAATACAATATACTGAAACTGATATTTAGAAACTGAACATGTCCAGAAGAGCATGAATATCCTGGGCATTTATCACAAGAGGAAGGAGTGGGGGAATAGAAACTAATGGCCCAGATTATGTACTGAAAATATACCATAGCCGTGGTGGTGCATGCCTTTATTCACAGCACTTGGGAGAAAGAGGCAGACAAATCTCTGTGAGTTTGAAGCCAACCTGGCTACAGAATGAGTTCCGGGACAGTTAGGGCTACACAGAAAAGCCCTGTCAAGAAAAACAAAACAAACAAAAACACACCGCATAAGCTTAATCATCTAACCAACTCTGCCATTCTGCATGGCTTAGGTCTAATACACAGGAGATGAAACGTGATTGACTTCAATTCAAACAACAGAAACAAAATACTGTGAGAGCTTCTTCCCCCACCCCCTAAAACAAAAACAAAGTGGCTAAAATTGTAAATGAATGTCATGCTTGACATCCAAATAGGAACTGGGGCTTCATCTTGGCATAGAAAAAAAAAAAAAAGAAAAAGAAAATTAAGACAGACATCCTATGAAAGTTATGCTCCTCAGAGAACATCTGTAATTGCTCCTTGTCTTCCACAAATGAAACAAAAGTGCAATATTCATCAAAATTTAAGAAGCCTAAAGTAAAGAAAGGAAGTATACTTTAGGGGATGGTGAAAGGCTAAGTTTCTCTTCCTACTTCCACTATTCTTTGAAGACTTGTAAATAAAGGGATGGGTACAGCTATGGAAAGGAAGGCTCATAGAGGCAGCAGCTATGTGTGTGTAGCACCAACTCAGGGGCATAGACAATACTTGGAGAGTAGGTAGATAATGTATTCTATTTACATGGTAGTATATATCTCATATGAATGGATGACATCTAGTATCACACAGATGTATACAGCTATATTTTTTGTTAGGAAGAGAACTGAGAAATGTATTGGGAAGATTGACTGTGCCTATAGCTATAAGCAAGAGTTAAGCAGAAGAGATCAAAGGTGAGCATGGTAGGAATGTCTAAGAAGTGGAAGCCAGAGGGAAAATATAACTTCTTGCTGGCCTGTGGTCTTCTGCCAAGCCCCTCTACCTGGAGACCAGCAGGACGACTATGTCTAGGGTTTTCCTTTTCTTTGCCCTTGATTGGCATAAGGAGACAGAGAGATGAATGGCTGTTCAAAGTGGGCACAGGCAGAGAAAGAACACATGTGGTGGAGTGTCCATAGCTGGGGTTCCAAGGCTCATGCCATCAGAGAGAAGGGGTGGTCACTGGGGAGGTGGGGAGAGAGAAGAAAAGAACTAAGGTCACCAATATTCCTGTAAAGGACATGTCTCTGGTGACCTACTTCTTCTAAGTAGACCCACTTCCAAACATTTCAACCACTTCCCAAAAACACCATCAGTAGAGGGCTGAGTCTTCAATGCATGAGACACTGAAGAACACTCAAGATCCAAATTATAACTCTTGGACTTCAATAAAGAGCAAGGCCAAAACCCCAAGGGTGAGTGTAGCCTCTTTAAATGGTAAACCACCAAAAATCATTCCTGTACCAATTCAAGAAGTCAAGCGAACATCACACCACTGCCTATTATGGGATACCGACCTTGGAAGTGTGTCTTACTCTGTGAGATAGATAATTACTCAAGACAAAAAGTCTTTGAATAAAAACATCCTTGCCGAGAAGCTGTATCTTGAGTTTGAGATTTCTCAGCTGTTAAGTTTTGGAGTTAGGATTCAAATCTGGTTCCAATCATTCTATGCTTTACAAAGCACTGCAAACTTTAGGCCATTGACTCTAAGAACTTTAGGAACACAGACCAAAAAGCCCTTAAGTATAATGAATGCAAATGCGAAAAAGCTAGAAATTACATAAAAAGACAATAGTATGGACAATGGCTTCCAAACAGAGTGAAAATCAATTCATGGAGCAGAGTAAAAATAAACCAGCAGATGTAATTCAACAAGAACTTTCTAAAATGGGGCTGTGAAGAGAAGGCTCAGCGCACTTCAAGTGCTTGCCAAGCAAGAGTGAGGACCAGAGTTCAGATGCCTGGGACACATACAAATGCTGGGTAGCTGTGGTAATCTGCCTCTATTTCCAGCCTTGTGTGGAAAAGACAGGTCCTTGGAGAAAGCTAGCTGACTAGACTAGCTACAATTTGAGGAGCTCTGTAGCTGCAATTTGAGGAGCTCTGGGTTCTAGTAAGAAAACTCTTCCTCAGTGTATAAGGTGGAGAATGATTGAGGACCACTGATACCAACCTCCAGCCTCCATGACATACACATGCACATGTACATACAAATATATACCCAGACCTGTGCAACCATGTGCGTGCGCATACACACACACACACACACACACACACACACACACACACACAGAGAGAGAGAGAGAGAGAGAGAGAGAGAGAGAGAGAGAGAGAGATGTGTACAGAAGAAAAAAATCTAAAATGAAATATATAAACTAAAAATAGTAAGGACATATTGATACAAAAATATTGGCATAAACTATAACCTGGTAAGTTTGCTGATAATCAAATATAAATCCATGAGAATAAGTTCCAAAGGTAAAGCAAAAGTAGCAAGTCACTGATAAGGATAGGAAAAAAAAAAACCATTTGAAATTTGCCTGCCCTCAATTGCTAATGTCAAGATAATCCAGCAAGGTCAACGTTTCAAAGGAGGTGTGATTCCAAAACTCATACCTAACAAAGAGACAACAACAACAAAAAATCATCTTTCATAGGTAATTCATGTATGCGCACAAAAAGGCATATATAAAAAAGATTGATTTCCCTCCATATTTAAATCTTCCTTTAAAGAACTAAATACTGGTTACTAGTTAATTCTGATATTTTAGAGACAGAGTTCGCAGGCAGATCTGTTTTCCTTCCAATGAAGTCATAACTAAGATAAACAGTTCTGTAGATAGACTACATAATCCCAGAAGAAGAGACAGAGAGGAGAAAAGCCAGTTAAGGAAAACAATAGCCAGACCACGACTAGAAGTGACAGAATGGAGTTCCTAAGTGACCTATCAAAGCATCTCTGTGTTAGCTATTTTTCTACTTCTGTGAAGAGATGCCATGGTCAAGGCAACTCATTGAAGAAAGAGTTTATTTACGTTTGCAGAGAGTAAGCGTGGTTATTTGAATGGCAATGACCTCCATACATTTGAATGCTTGGTCCCCAGTTGGTGGAACTGTTTGGGAAGGATTAGGAAGTATGGTTTGGTAGGAGGAGGTGTGTCAGTGGGGGTGGGCTTTAAGATTTCAAAAGCTTACACTATTCCACTTGGTTCCCCCCACTCTCTCTCCCTGCTTTATGAACATTGTCTCAATAGGAAAGCTCTCAGCTACTGCTCCAGCACCATGTCTACCTGCCTGCTGCTGCTATGCTCTGTGCTAGAATGGTCATGAACTCACCCTCTGAAATTGTAAGCAAGCTCTCAATGAGACTCTTTATTTTATAAGTTCCTTTGGTCATGGTAGCTCTTCACAGCAACACACTAAGGTAGTTAGAGTACATGACCATCGTGGTGAGAAACATGGTGGTTGGCTGGCAGGCATAATGCTGGAGCAGTAGATAAGACCTCACATCTTGAGATACAACCACCAGTCAGAAAGCTAACAAGGACTGACTTGGCATTTTGAAACCTCAAAGCTTGTCCCTAATGACATACCTCCTCCAACAAGACCACACCTTCTAATCCTTCCCAAATAGTTCCACCAACGAGAGGCCAAGTATTCAACCTGAGCCTAAGGGACCAGTCTCATTCAGACCACTGGAGTCTTCTAAAGCATGTCTCCGATGTATTTATCTGAAGGCTGAAGCAGAAGCATGCCTGTGTTGCCTCTGATCCTCCTCTTATCAGGGTAGATGTCAGGCACCTCTGTGCTTTCAGGCTGCTGGAGCATGAGTGCTTAAATGCCAGGACTCAAGGAGAGCCCTCGGGCAATGCTACCAACTGAGCAATTGTCCTGTAGTTTCATGTTGCATCCCTAACATTCCCAGCGTGAAGGTGTTTGGAGGTGAGACCTTGGAGATAGGTTTTGATGTGATCACAAGAGTGAGGGCCCCTTGACAGGGTGAGCATCTTTTTAGGAAAAGAGGAAAGATGACCTGCTTTCTCTCCACTACTTCTCTCCAACGTCAGGATACAAAGAGAAGGCAGATTTCTGAAATCCAAGAGGGGAGCACTCTTGACCTAGACCTTAATCTTGAACCTTTGGCCACCAGAACTGTCTGTTATCTAATCCACCCATCCTGTCATACTTGCCTTGAGAGTAAGAGCTAATTAAGACAGGCAGGTGCCACATGATTCACAGTTCTGTCCTGAGGGGAAGTGCTGTCCTACACACTAAAGTGGTGTTAGAGAAGCCTGCAGAAAAATGCCCACAACAGGAGTGGATAGAATTAGAGGGTGAGGCAGGGGATGGATGTATTAGAACAGAGCCTAAGAAATACCCAAGACATGGGTGCAAATCAATTCACCACACCACAACCTAGCCGCAAACTGTACATCCTATGACACTGCTCTGTACCATGTTCTGACAGGCTATTTATCTTGTAGGTGTGTCTTGTTAGCCCAAGTCTTACTCACTGTAATAACTTTGCAGCATTCTATTATGTGAAAATGCCATAATTAATTGAACCAGTTTCCAGTTGTGGACACTGGAATTGTTCTCAGGCTGCAAACAATGCTCAAGGATACACATACACTCTGCATCTTTGTGCATACATGTATTTGTCTGCAGGGACATTTCAAACAAATTGAGTCAAAGGCATATATATACATATATATGCACATATATGCACACACACACACACATATATATATGTATATATACAAGCTTTTAATGTTTTGATAATGGAAAGGTGTTCTCCAGCCTTTTTTCTCAATTTCTGCTCTGCCAGCATAGTGTACTCCACATTGGTTTAATTCATGACCATTTAAGTTTAATAGGACTGTGGTTTTAACTTGCATTTTCAATCCTTGAGAGCAGGTGAGTATTTTTGTTTGCTGAAAGGCTTTTCTAGCATTTCTCCTATAAATTGCTCATTTGCATCTGTTGCTCTTTTTCCTCCCCATTGTATTTCAAGTCTCTCGTAGTCAGGAAATTTGCCTCTTGTCATGGTTCTTCTGGAAACAATCGCCTCTTGTCTTTTCATGTTCTTCTTTTTCTTCCTCTACTGCGGTTGGATTTGGAGGCTTCCACAGGCTGAAAAGCTCACAGTGAGACAGTGCCGGCCCCACACCTGCCAACTTCTTGAAACTACAGGCACATCCACGGCCGCTAGAGCTGTTACCCTGTGAGCATCAGGCCCCAAACCATGCCAGCAGAAGCTGCTACACGCCACCAGTGCATCTGTGCGTGTGGTCTGCAGGAGTCTGTCCATGCCAGGTTCCAGCAGAGAAGGCCTGACCCTTCCTGAAGCCTGTGTCCCCCCACCCCTTCTGCGAGGGCGAGAAGTCTGCTGGACGCTCTTCCTCAGACTCTCTGTCCTCTCTTTGGAGCCCTCTGGGCCTATTATAGCAATTGTGGCCAATCTTTCCCTCCAGAGGTCTGCTGTGGGATAACCCCTCTGTATGCTGCACATATGTTTTATTGCCATTGGTTAATAAAGAAGCTGCTTTGGCCTATAGCAGGGTAGGATAGAAATCCAAGCAGAGATACAAGGAGAAGAAGGGCGGAGTTGGGAAGACACCAGCCAGCTGCTGGAGGAGCAAGATGTATTAGAGCCCAGGTAAACCCATGAGACACGTGATTAATAAAAATGGGTTCATTTAAGTTATAAGAGCTAATTGGTAATAAGCCTGAGCAATAGGCCAAGCAGTTCGTAATTAATATTCAGCCTCCGAGTAATTATTTTTAAAGTGGCTACAGGATTGGGCGGGACGAAAAAACCTCCATTTACAGTGGTCTTCCTCAAGGTGGCCCTGCTCCAGCCTCCAGCTGCTTGGGGACTCTCTTTAGCAAGGCTCTTTCCACTTCATTTATTCCCTGCCCCCTGTCCCCGATCTGAGGTCTTCTGGTGTCTAAACATTTTACTATGTCTTACCTGGGTTTCTCTACATCCCAGTCACCCTTTTTATTCAAAGAAACCCAAAATACCCTTCCTTTTGTAAGCCTATATTTAGAGAGCAGCCAGATGACTGCATTTCTGTTCCTCTAGCTTCTGAGACGTTGCTTTCTTTCTGTGGGGGAAATGCATACTACAAGGTGACCTACCATTGTCCTTTTTTTCCCCTTTCATCTGCCTCCAATCTCACCTTGGATGCACTTGGGGAGATCATAGTTTTCAGTAGAAATCACTTTCCTCCTTGACTTCTCCAGGACACTTGGCTATTGGAGGCACCTACTGGCCCTCTTAACCACTTGCTCAGCTTGGGGATTTGGAATTCATTCATCAAGCTGCTTCTCCATCTCTGGCCAAGACAGTGATGTATGTGTGGTGCAGTAAGAACACAAGTTACTTATCATTCACCAAATCACCACCCATGTGTGGATGAAGATCCAGCTTGAGTTCCTGAGTCAGAAGCTGGGTTTGAATTTGTGTAAGACACAGCACACAAGGGAGTCAGCTAGAGGCTGTGTGTGTGTGTGTGTGTGTGTGTGTGTGTGTGTGTGTGTGTAGGGGGGGCGGGGCTAACACAAACACTAAGCCTAAAGACAAGCCACGTGAACCCAAACTATCTGTTTCTCTGCATGTATCTCTTTCACCCTGGATGTTGCTCAAAACATGACACCAAGATCTCACAGTGCAGTAAGCTAACCTATTACCAGATAACATTTGTCCAGTCACTCTAGTCAGCAGCATAACCTGGAACTTGCTAGAAGTGCAGAGTCCTGAGCTTTAGCCCAAGCCTGCCCCTCCCCCACCTTTTTTTTTTTTTTTTTTTTTTGGTTTTTTGAGACAGGGTTTCTCTGTGTAGCCATGGCTGTCCTGGAACTCACCATGTAGACCCACTTAGCCTTGAACTCCCGGATCTGCCTGCTTCTGCCTCGCAAGGGCTGGATAAAGGCGTGGGCCGCTACTGCTTGACTCCAAACCTGCCTTTTCTGGGAGATGTAGTTTGTGCGTTAAAGTTTGATAGGTCATGTAAGATGTAACTCTTTAGTCCTTGCTTGTGGTGGGGGGGAGAGTCGGGGGCAGTGTAAAGGGAGAAATGTATTCATGTATTCTACCACAACATTTATGACATCTGCAGGCCGAGGCTTCATCATCTGCTTTGACTGACACCCAAAGATTCTTTTGCCATCACTTCAGCCTTTGCTGTTTGCTGTGGTCAAAACAAAGGTATACCATTTTTGCAAATGAGCCACAGAGCTCATTTCCAATGAGATGCTTCAAAATGGATAAGAAGGTTTTTTTCTTTTGTTGTTGTTGTTGTTGTTTTAATGTTTCCAACAGAAAGAAACCAGTTAATAGATAACCAGTTCCCCTGATCTGATGGCACAGTGTACATGTTTTAAAATAAAATGCCACTCTGTTAACACACGAGCATTTATAGCTACAGCGTCAATTTGCAATGTGTTAATAAAAATGAATTATGAGACTCCGAATCGGTCCTTAAGGGGCTTCCAAACACTTTGCTGAAACTGATTGAAGGATTCCAATCCAGTCTCCAGAGGAGTTTGGTTGCCCAAGCCTGGCCCCACAGTGACACACAGCTATGACCCACAGCTGTCCTTGGGGGCAGAGAAACAGATGAAGCTGAGGAGAAACTAATAATAAAGAGTGAAAGCAAGCCCGCTGTTCCCTGCTGTTCACTTCTGTTCACTTCTGTTCACAGCTTCTCCTCCTCAGAGAGACAGTGGGGGAGATGGAGAAATCAGAAATGTCCCACTCATACAGAGTTTTGTCATTGATGGTGACCAGAAAAATGGAAAATAAGAATGCCCCTATCAAATTCTTTCTTATATTTAACAACAATAACAACAACAACAAAAATTAAAAGACAAAGTACCAAAACTGGACTCTGAAGAGAGAGAAAACATAATTTGACTTGGAGTAAGTAGAAAAAGTTACCCAAATCATAAAACCCCCTAGAAGTACCATGATCTCAGATGTTTCATAAGGAGATCCTTAAAGCTTTTGAGAAATAAATAATTGCAATACCATGTAACCTTCCCCAGAGGATAGCAAGAGGAAAAAGAGCTGTGAAGAGAATTTCCCTGCCAAATCAGGACAAAGGACTGACCCAGATAACACCTAGGAAGAGAACACCGTGATAGCTCATGAATATGGACGGGAAAGTCCTAAGTGTAATCTCAGCAGCTATAATTGGGCACTGTATTAAAGAGCATATTACACCTTAGCCAAGTGAAGATAGATTCCAGAGTGCAAAAGTGACTCTGTCCTAAGAAGCATGTTGATATCATTCTTAAATTATATAATATAATTTATACTGTATTGATAAATACAATCTATCGATACTGTTCAGATATGGTTAATAAACAATATATTAATAAATATTTATCATATTTGTATAAAATGTTCAGAGCATGGAAGGCTATATATAGGAGGGCTTGGAAAGAAGGAAGGGAAAGGAAGGAAGGGGAAAATGTAATTATATTATAATCTCAAAAATATAAGGAGGAACTATATAATAGTAATAAGTTCAAGGTCATACATGCTGAAAAAAACACTTGAAAAAGGTTTGGCTTATTCTTGATTTTTTTTTTAATACAAAATCTTATTGAAGTATGGCTAAGATGCCATGTCTATATTGAAAAAGTCCCCATGCTAAAGCTAAAACTGTGAAAAGGATGCCTGTGGCAGTCTGAATGTAGTTTTGGCCCCTATCACCTCATAGGGAGTGGCACTATTAGGAGGTGTGGCGCTGTTGGAGTGGGTGTGGCCTTGTCGGAGGAAGTATGTCACTGTGGAGACGGGCTTTGATGTTTCCTATGCTCAGGAAGCAGCCCAGTGTCTCAGTCAACTTCTTGTTGCCTGCAAGATGTGGGACTCTCAGCTCCAGCACCACATCTACCTGCACGCCTCCACGTCCCTCCATGATGATAATGGACTGAACCTCTGAAACTGTAAGCTAGCCCCTCAAGTAAACATTGTCTTTATAAGGGTTGCCATGGTCATGATGTCTCTTCACAGCAATGACAATACCCAAGGTGTCAGTGTTTGCCAGAATTTCAGAAAATACTGTCTTGAAATGAATAGGAAAAGTATTTTTCTGTAAATGGAAAAAACATTATTGGTGATAAGAAATTGAGATATATTTGTTGAACTTTTCCATCTGAGACACTAGCCAACTACAAAAGTAAAAAAGATAGTATTTCCTTTTTGACAGCCCCTGAGAACAAAGATAAGATATCTAGGGGTAACCTTAATGAAGTACACTTTTTTTGAAATGTTTAATTTCACCAAAGGGCATAAAAGTAGCCAAATGAAAAGAACAGGGTGTCTTGATCATAGGTAGGAAATTCAGCATTGTAATGATTTTAAAATTCTATAAATTCAGTGTGAGAGTGAACCCAGCTATAACCAGTGTAATGCAAAAACACATGGAAGTTTAAAACAAAACAAGAAAACAGAGTAAAACGATTAACTGTACAAGATATCTGGGGGCGCTAATAACACTGTAAATGACCAACACCACAATATAAAAAAAAAAAATGGATCATTTAATTAAGACCACGTGCACAGCGATTTTCAAAATTATGATTTTATATACAAAAGTAAACGCTAAGCAGAGCTACGATTTCAGTGTGTTGAGATCGTCATGACGACTTTGGAAGGGTGTGATATATTCATGTACTTACGGTCCTGGGAGTAGAAGAGGCTGACGTGAAGAGGCAAGTTAGGAAGCCAAGCACGTTCCAGAAGAGAAGCCAGGCCGGGATTCAAGTGCAAAAGCCTGTTCCTGCTAAGACACAGGGAAGGCAGTGCGCCCAGAGGGAAGAAGCTGAATGGAGAGCTGGGAGGCTGGGTCAGACGTCCTTACAAGAGCA
The DNA here is from genome assembly GCF_903995425.1 of Onychomys torridus. Lineage (NCBI taxonomy): Eukaryota > Metazoa > Chordata > Mammalia > Rodentia > Cricetidae > Onychomys > Onychomys torridus. The sequence goes on from NC_050462.1 coordinate 37,820,677, forward strand.
TCCATCTTCCCAGCTTGGGAAAGTAACCACTCAGGGTGCTCAGATTCTCAGCGGACCCTGCACAGCTGACCTGCGGACTGGAATCCCATGGCCCCTCTGAGTTTGGCCAGGAAGACACACTTTGAACGTGGGAGTCGGATGAAACCAGATCAATGTGTACATCTGTTAGCTAATTTCTTCCCTTAACGATTCTCACCAAGCAGAGGCAACTAAAGATTTGAAATGCTCAGTTAGCTTAATTACAGCTCAGAACCGCGTTTCCCACTGGGAACTGGAATCTCCACACTCTGGGTTGCCTGTAATATTTGCTTGGAGCATTTAGTACTTGGAATCCACAGAGGAAATTTCCATTTTGAGCTCTGTTTGACAGTTTTGGGATGTGACTAGAACTCAAGTCTAGTCAAAAATCAGTATTAATAGGTACTTTTTACCATCAGCCACAACAACACACAAGGACTAAGAAAATAACATTTATTTATTTATTTTTTTTTATTTTGTGTGTGTGAAAGTGGTGTGTGTGTGTGTGTGTGTGTGTGTGTGTGTGTGTGTGTGGTGGGGGTGCTCACCCTGAACACATGTGTGGAGATCAGAGGCCAAAGCCTTCCTCTGTCATTCTATATTTTTTGGAGACATGAGCAGAGCCTGCTGTTGGTATATGAGGCCACAGGATCTGCTGCTGTCCCCAAGCTTGTGTGTGTGTGTGTGTGTGTGTGTGTGTGTGTGTGTTGGTTTACAGAGGTGCACCTGCCATACCCGGCTTTTATGTGGGTGCCGGGGGTCCAAACTCAGGTCCTCACACTTGGGCAGCCAACACTTCACTCCTGGAGCTTCTCTCTAGCCCAGAAACCACATCTTTAAAGGAAGCAACTGGTTTTTAATTGGGATTTAGAAATTTAGTTGGGATTAAGAAATCGCATTTCTAAACATCAGGGGCCGATAAAATAATCTTTTGGTATAGGACTATGTAGTAAATACTTTCACCTTTATAGGCCCTGGAGGCCTCTCTCACAACTGTTTTGTTCCGCATAGAAGTAGTTATAGACTATATATATGAATACACACAGGTTATTTGAAAACAGATGGTAAATCAGACTGGGCTGGAAGGTTGTAGCTCTTAGGACCCCCAACTTAGAGTATCCAGGAAAATGGGGAGATAGGAAACAGCACTGTCTTAGCCTTTAGTCCTTCTAATTGAGAATATCCAAATTAAATGTAACTGTAAAACAGTAATCAAAGGACAAAGACGCCAAATGGAAGGAGCAGATGGGGCTTTGGTAGTTGGTAACATGATCAAAGCATGCGATGCTTGAATGCGTCAGGGATCCTTTTGCTTTTTCCAGCAGGACTTAGAAGCCAGCTGATTAAGAGGTGTTTCTGGGGGAGGGGATTTAGCTCAATGGTAGAGTGCTTGAGTGCTTGCCTAGCAAGTGCAAGGCCCCGGGTTCCATCCTCAGCTCAAGGGAAAAAAAAAAAGCAGTGTTTCTGTCTCTGCCTCATTTCTACTTGTGGGTGAAGTTGGATTAACATTTTCAGGGGTTACTGGGACACACATCGTAGTGTTTCCTTCCTGAAGCAGGAAGAAGTTGCCAGCTCTCTGCAGGTTCTATCCAGCTTTGTCCCTAGCCCTGATCTACCAGCATCCTTAAGGAGTCACAGAACCTCTTTGTACAGCGTGAACAGCACACACTCAGATCTAGGGCCGGGTTCTGATCCCACAGCTGGTCAACAGCAAGTCAAGTCACATGGTAGATTTCTTGTCTGGAGCTGTATGAAACTAACATGGACCTGGCTCCATGTAGCTTCTGCAGTTAAAGCTGGTGGAAGCGAGATGCCTGAAATACTTCGGGAATCTACCTGCTAACCACTCAGTTACCTTCTGAGAACTTAAGCCCCCAGCCCCCTCCCCTCTCACTTCCTCACACACTACTTCACAAGCTGGTTGGGAAATAAGGCTAAGGTTTGAGACGCCTCAGTGTGTGCTGGACACTGTGTGCTTTTATGGTCATAAGCAGAAAAACATTAAAATGGTTCGTTGAGCGTGAAATCCGGCTCAGTGGGCCTTAACAACTATCACTGATGGTAGAAATGCCCAACAGAGCAGTGGGACAGATGTATGGCCAGGGACATCTTTAAAAGGCACATGCATGCTCCTGGTTCCTCGTAAACAAGAATCTTTATATCACAGTAGTAAAATACTCTGAGAACAAGGCATTGATTACCCTGCAGCTGGAGAAGCAGTATGAGACCCCAGGTGCCTTGGATACCTGACCAAAACAAAGATAGCCCCGCTCTGGAAGATTCTGTCTTCATCCAGGTAAGCAGGAATAATAATGTCACCAAGTGGAGGATGAACTCCGACCCCAGAGACTTTGCTAGAAGATAAAAAGCAACCAAATACCCTGGGGCATTTGTGGCAGATAAGAAGGATATCGTCTTCACTCTAAGGCAGAGACCCTTCCTTCCTTTTCAGCCAATCCAGCTTAAAGTTTGCCATCGAGAGGAATTGATGTGGATTTGTAAGTCAATACAGAAGCAGAAGTAGTTATTTCCAGAGGCAGTTGCAGGCAGATGTTGGGGGCATTGGGGATTTCCTGGAGCTTCCAGAGAACTCTCCAGAGCCACCTGCTTTGTCCCAGCAGACTGAGACAGCAAGGTGATGCTTCTCCGAGAGCCATGGGAACTGCAGCAGCGACCAGGCCAGCCACAGAGGGTAGTCCACTCAAGTCATCCTGGCCAGCAACTCTGACCTCCAGCAGTGGCTTCTCAGCTCTGCATCCCAAACTCATCATCGAAACCCAGAGTAATTCTATATTTAACCCTTTGTGCCTGGCACACAGACAGTACCTGCTGTTCTCAGGACCCCATCTGTATCACATATGTGAGCAGGTATTTAATAACATTTTAACCTTTGGGGGTTTTGTTTTGTTTTGTTTGTCTGTTTGGTTTTTTTGTTTGCTTGTTTGTTTAGAAATGAGAAGACATTAAACAGATCATCCACAGATGGAAGCAAATATTGTTTTCTGTAACATCTGAGGTGTTCTGGATCGCAAAGCACGGAGTTAACAGAGAGAGTCTTTGAGTATCCTCAAATGAGACATCTTATAGAAAGCACATACATCGCTAAAGTTTGATGCAGCCGTACTTCAGGGCAAGCATAAGTGAGAAATGAGCGCACTTGGTCCGAGAACACACTGCCTCAGGGAGCTTGAGCTACAAGCTGCTCACACAGCATCCTCATAGGCATTTACAATACCAGTGTAGTCCTATTCAAATCCTTAACCTGAGAATCTAAAGGGGTGTTAGTGTGGGGATGGGGCAGGGGAGGTGCCCCAGATATCTGATCTTCACTCACATGGGCAGGGACTGAAAGACATACTCTAACCCCGAAGACTAGAAGACAGATACAACTGTGTGCCTTGGAATTGGTGGGGGCATGGCAGCCGGTGATGGCACATAGCAGGGGGCTGAGTTTCCTACTGGGAGAACAGCTAAGAGCAATACCTTCAGATTCAAGATAGAAAACTGGACAGTTATCTGCACAGTTCCAGCTTCTTGGCTGACTGTAGGGGACCCAGAAACTCTCTGCATTCACTATCCCAGCCTCCCCCAGCCCTGGGTTTTGGCTGCCCTGTTCTGTCTGGCTCAGTGTCCCCACCCTGCGCTGCCTAGTGCACTTGGACTCTGGTGAGCGTCCCCCTGGGGAAGCTTTCTTCGCAGGATTTGGCTCACAAGAGTCCCTTCTCTGTCCTGCAGCTCCGCAGCTAGTGACTCCGACTTCCTTATTGCCAAGTGTTGCCCTTAACCCTTGACCTGTCTTATCGAAACTCTTGTGACTTCTCTGGAGAAGGCTCAGAGGAAAATACCGGAGGCCAGGAAGGTTCAACATCTTGCCTGTGTTGGAAGCTGGATAGAGTGGGGTCAGGACTCTGGACTCAGGAGGTCAGAACTTCCTCTCTGGAACCCTGTGCTTATCAGTGTTAGTTCCGTGATGATTGTACCAGAGTGAGCTCAGCCAAATTAAAATAAAATGAAGGATGATAACACTCATGAAAACATACGAAGAGCTGGTTATGTGCCAGGGACTGTCTTATGTCCCGGTTTGACTCATGTAATCCTCATAATTACCCTATGAGGTACAGACTATCATGGCCCCTGTTTTACTGATGAGGACATGACCTCCTCTTTTGAAGCACTTTCTCACACTTACCTGATTGATTCTATATGTCCCTGTGTGTGGAGGCGCTTGGATGGAAGAGCCTCCCACTGAGCACCAAGTCATAGGGGATCATCCTGGAGGCCAGGACAGCCTTCCTCAAGGGGCTACCTCTCTCAGCACTTTGAGAGGCTGCTGCTTGCACACTTCCGCACAATGATGACAGCTGGCTTGGGCAGAGGCCACAGCACAGAAGCAGACGTTTCGGCGTGGTTCAGCTGCACTGTCGGAAGCCAGAGTCGGAAGTTGGAAGCGGTGACCTTCCCCGGGGGCCGGGAAAGCTGAGACACAGCTGCGCGCCTTCTGCGCTGGCTTCGAGTCACACCTGGGCTTGTGCAAGCAGGAGACCCTTGAGCATGCGCTGAAGAGAGCGCGCCACCGCGACTGGCAGATAGCCACGTCTCCACCGTGGGGGTAGGAGAAAGCAGAGAGGGTCTGTGATCCTGAGCATCTGGGGAGAAGGGAACATTTCTGTGGTGTTGGGGCTCCACGTGGGGGTGAGCGAAGGGGAAAGGTCAAGCTGAGTACCAGGAATGATGAAAGCGCACAGGTTCTTGAGTTCTGTCTCAGCTGAGAGGAAAGGGTGAGTGGGCTCAGAATAAAACAAGCGAAGACTGGTCCTCGTGCATTAAACGGGCTCTCCTCCTTACTCTGGGGAGATGGGGATGGTTGCACCACATCTACCTCTCGGTCCCTCTGCCCTTGATGAGAACATAACTTCCAGTTAGTTTCTAAAAATATGCAGTATATGTTGCACCAAAAATTGTATGCACAGATTTATAAAGGCTTTATCCATAGAAAGTAGGGAGAGGAGGAACCTGACAAGGATCAAGTGATGAGCCGATCAGTAAAACAGCGGGCGTGCACACTTCGTTATAAGAATGACTGAACGATGGTGCTATGGTGTGGATAAACTTGAAATAGTGTTGAGAGAGAAAATCTACTCATAGAAGGACTGTACATGTCATCGGGTTCCCTGTGAGACGGACAGAAGATATAATCACTGCCTCAGAACAAAGGCAGAGTGAGGTGATGAGGAGGGTCAGCTAAAGGGTCTCGGTTTCCTTTTGTACGTGGTACTAACGTTCTAGAATCAACTGTGGTGGTGTTTGCATGTGCTGCGAGTGTGTATAACTCCTTCGGCTGCACATCTGAAATGCATGCAGTGTATACTGTTGCAATCATGTCGTGAGAAGCTGGGTTTGGAATACTGAGGGATGCTGACCCCAGCCTCAACTGTCTCCCAAGTTCCTGAGATGGTGTCAGAGCAACAGCAGATGCTAGACTTTAGCTCCCATTGGGCTATGGAAGCAAAAGTGTTTAGACATTAAGAGTGAACATTTCAAAATATATAAAGAAAAGCTACAGGTGACAGAGCTGTCCCCCAGTTAACCAGCACAGACACCAAACCTCAAGACTCCTTAAAAGATTTTCTCTGAAAGTCAAATTTCAAGACGCCTTAAAAGGCACTTCCTCCCTCCCCCTTCCTTCTCCCCCCTCCCTCCCATCTCCTTCTCCCTCTCTCCATATGAACTATCTATATTTTATGTGCACATTGTCCTGTATCTTCCTATGTTCTCAGCCACATTCCTGCTTAGGTTTTCTTAAGTCAAATGTAACACTTGCAAGAAGGAAGTCCTCCTGTCCCATGTCCTACATCATCCTATTCCATAACTCCCTACTCCTCATCTCTGGAAAGAGCAATCCTATCCTTTGAGTTTCTCAGACCATCTTAAGTCCAATCCACCAGCAATTCAGTTGGGTTTTAAACCTTGCTTCTGCTCACCACTTCCATCCACTTGGACCACCCTGATGAAAAAGAGCGCTTGTCCTGCTCCTGTATAACTGTGACAGCCTCCCACCTGCTCCCCTTTCTTCTGCCCTTCCCCACTTGACAAAATTCTCCAATAGGTTTCTATCCTTCCTTCCTTCCCTTCCCTTCCGTCCCTTTCCTTCCTTCCTTCTCTTCCTTCTTTTCTTCCTTCCTTCTCTTCCTTCTTTCCTTCCTTCTTTCCTTCTCTTCTTCTTTCCTTCCTTCCATCTATCCTTCCTTCCTTTCCTTCCTTCCTTCTCTTCCTTCTTTCTTTCCTTCCTTCCTTCCTTCCTTCCTTCCTTCCTTCCTTCCTTCTTTTCTTCCTTTGCAATGTACAAATCACACACAATTGGTACCCTACCTCTCTAGTTCATCTTCTGCAATTCCCCTTTCACTCAGGCTAGTCTAAGAGATTTTCCCACAATGCCACTAACCCTGACAGTTCCCATCATAGGAAAACCAATATAGAGTTACACTGAGTCGGTGCAATATGCCAGAAACCTGAGAATCTTGCTGTTCCTTCTATCTGGAAGCCCCAGAGGTCCACACAGGTCACAGGTGTCCCCTTTATGATCTTTGCTTGGATGTTATCTTATTTGAAATGTTTTACCAGACAAGATTATTTAGGACTTCAGTACCCCCACCCCTGTCTTTCACAGGACACCCTCTGACATACCACTTAAGCCTGGTATTTATTGTCCATTTCCCTATATAAGACTGTAGGTCAGTGAAGACATAAGCCTTGGAAATTTTGTTCGTTAATAAGCTCCCTAAGCACACCACATACACTTTGGAAAACATTTGTTCAATGGATGGATAACCTCTAATTTGATCCCAGATGACATCACTCATCCTCATTTCCCAGACGGGGAAAAGCAGGTTTGCAATGGTTATGTAATCACTGAAGGCTTGCACGGCCTTCCTCGGGGACACACCATTATTTGTCCATGGGCTACACAAATGAGTCCCTCACCTTTGGATGGACCCTCACTAGATAAGGGAACATGTCCCCGGATGACAGCTGCTCTTAGAAACAATCAGCTAGAACTCAAACAGGTCTATTTGCTACTTCTACAATGCTCCCAAACACCACACTTTTCCATTGTCTTCTGGTGCCTGTGTGGCTAATTGAAAGTATTCCAAGTATTCAGTTTTGCAGGGCCAGCAAATATCCTCACTGTGCAATAAACCCATTAACACCATGTGGGAGAGATGCTTCCTCCCCTCCTGGAGGCCTCTGCCCAGGGTGTGATGCCTCCAGTGTGTTTTATTCTCACTCACAGACTTACTCAGCCTCACTCTTCTCTTGTGAGCCAGGGTGGGGTTGGGCAGGGGACAGACAGCTCTGTCAGGCATGCAGGGAAGTGGATGCCTTCCTTCTCCACATGTCTCCTCATCTAGTGTCACCCTGCTCTAGAATGACTCGGTAACCACCCTGTCACTGTTGGAATCCTCAGAAAGCCGAGGGAAGTCCCCTTTTATGAAGAACTTGGTGCTGTTATTTGCCTACACCCCAATCCTTAGCTATCAGGGTCTTTCCACTTCTGTAGAAAGAATTCCCTTTCCTCTTAACACAAGACCCCTGTTTGTAAGGCTGAGAATTAGTTCTATTATGATTCTTTTCCAAAACCTCCATGCCAAAACTTTTAAAAACAAAAGAACAATTTTTTTTTTCCCCTGCTTCTCTGCCAACCTCTATTTTCTTTCTTGTTTACAATATTCTTGGCTTTTTGTTGTGGTTGTTTTGTTTTAGTTATTCTTCATAAGAGTGCCTCTCATTCCATTAAAACTCAATGGAAAGTCTCAAAAAGAATCACATATTGTATTTAGAGTCTGACTTGTATCCAGGAGAGCTCCTGGTACTGTCCTAATGGCTGAACACTGCAGTGATGACATGTGACAGATCATGTCTTATTATCTGAGGTACTAAGCAACTCTAGTCTGGGAGCAAACAGGGTCTGCTCCTCTGAGGAAGGCTGTGTCCAAGCAGAACTTAGAGAGGAGCTGAGGTCTGGATTTTGGCCTCTGACCGCTGCCAGGCAGGCTCTCCCTTTAGGTGGGAGATGGGGTCACTCAGAGCCATTTAGGAGCCCTGCCCACCCTACTGCCCAGGACATTTGGATCTTCAGAGCCTTTGATGATAAATGCAGGATCCAGGACTCGGCTCCAGCATGTGGCTGGGAGCTGCAGCTCTCGGGCACTTTCTAGTCACTGCTGTAAACATGGGTAGTCTTGCTGCCTGGTTTGCCCAAGACTATCCAAAGTGCTTCCAGGAAGTAGGCATCTGTGATAACTGTGGAAGAAGATCAACTCCCCCTAACCAGGATAGCACAGGCATGGTTAGGAGGGAGAAGGGCAAGGAAATCATCAATACCTCCAGGCGTGAAAAAGATATAGAGCTCTCTCCACACAGCTAACTTAAAAATGCATAGTTCCAAACTGTGAAGATGAGTATAAAAGAGTCTAGAAAGTTCTGGGGCTTTCCCCCAAGGATATCAAATACATTGAAAGAAAAAATAATTAAAGTGCCTTTGGCTCCCTAGTCCTATAAACCCACTCTTGGTCTGTTTTCAGAGTGGCATAATATTCCAAGATAGGAGAGGCTTTTTGCATACAGGAATGTGCCCAAGGATAGGAAACATTGATACAGATGTGACTGTCCTGCCCTGAGTGTCAGGGGTTTGGTGCAGATGTAGCTGTCCCACCCTGAGTGCCAGGGGTTTGGTACAGATGTGGCTGTCCCACCCTGAGTGCCAGGGGTTTGGTGCAGATGTGGCTGTCCCACCCTGAATGTCAGGGGCTTACCAGATATGATACACCACAATTTTGACTTGATTTTCTCATCCTCATAATGCAATTTTGTGGTGACTTGGGGTACAAGTAAAGGGGAAGGCTTTGATAAAAAGCCACCTGGACTGTGGACCGTGTTATACAAATGAGAAAACCAAGTGTATGTATGTTGGTTGGGGTCCACCAAGCAGCAGATGCTGAGATAATGAATCATGAGGCTGATTTACTGAGGACAAGAACAGGAGGAAGCAAACTGGGCATCCAGCATACGTGCGTTCCAACCACGATGGTGATGAGAAGGAAGGGCAATTACATCCGAAGCTCAGCCAGGCGCCGTGGGTACCCAAAAGGCACAGTCACCCATTGCAGAACTATCAAGTGGATTGAGAACGGGCTTGCCTCCAGGCTCCTTGGGCCAGACCATTAGTAAAGTTCAGCCTTCAGGCAGCATGGCTGGGTGGCTGCAGAAGGAGAATATGTGATAGGTAGAGGAGGAAGCCAGCGATGCCCCTACAGAGGGAGATCTGAGGAGTGTCTATGGCTGCCACACTAAAGCACCGGATGGAGATGGACTTTTTTTTGTCTAGTGTCTATTTAAATCCAGCCAACTTGAATCTGAATTCTGTAACGTTTCTCACTATGTTAAGCAAATCCTTTATAGATGATAGTGTAGGGCTATTTGAAATTTAGCTTCTGGATTTAAAAAAAAAAAAAAAAGAAAGAAAGTAAGGTTTCCCCTCTAATTTGCTGTGGTCAGCTTCCTTCCAAGTCAGGGAGTTGTGCCAGCCCTGGGCTATTCCAGTACAAAAGCTTATCCAGGTTTCTGGGCGTGAGCCTGTGCCAAAAGAAAACATGATACCTTTGGAAAGTAACCAAGGCTCTTTGTGCCGTGGGCATCTCTGAAATAGGACTTGCATTCTTGTTGGAGATACTGTATCAAGCTCTATAAAGCATCTTTTGGAGTCTGGGGTTATAAAACAATAAACAGAAACACCAGCTTCCAGCCATGAAAAAGATCTGCTTTCGGCCTTATTCTTGCTTCTCTCTCTCCTTGCCCGAGAAGCAGTGTTTTAGTACAGTGACCATCTCAACTGTGCTGTGAGAAAAGTACGTGAAACAGATGGTACCATCCAAGGAATTCTTCCAGCCCACGAGGATATACCGAACACATCCTCTGTCCTAGGAACCAGAAATGGAGCAGTGACATGTGGCCAAAGACATCCTGAGGCCACAAAGATCACTTCCTAGTGGGAGGAGAATAACCAGTAAGCCACTGAAATGCAAAGTGGGATGAATACAAAGCTGAGCTTGGCTTGGGTGCCTTGAGGTAAGGAGGTGCTACTGATAATATGGTTAGGGCATGTTTCTATGCATTCAAAAAAAATGGAAGCAGCTATGTGATAAAGCAGGGGGAGGCATCCAAGACAGAGAGGATGCTGAGGAAGGAGGTTAGGGGCACGTGTCTTTCACTAGACATGAGGCATGAAGGTCTGCGTGGCTGCAGCCTGCAGAGTCCTCGGGGTGCCTAAGGTGAGTGTGATAGGAAATGCCACTTCACCTGGGGCCTCGCAAAGGAAGGTAAAAACTGGGCTTTCCTCCAGGTGCAGCTAGAAGCCACCAGAGAGCTTTAAGCAGAACCATCTAAGTAGGAGACATTGTCCAGCTGTGAAGACCAGGCACTGAGGGGAAGGGAACAGAAGTAGAGAAGCTTTTGGAAGGGGATGATGGTGACCCTGGGGCAGGTGAAGGTGACAATGGAAAAGGTGTCGAGAAGTGGTTCAACTTTAAAAGTTCTTCATCCATTCACCCAGAAGCCTGTAGCGATCTAATTTTGTCTTCGCAATGCTGTGGGATGTCTTTCTGTATACTGTGAATGTGTGTTGCTCTGATTGGTTGATAAAGAAAGTTGCATTGGCCTATGGCAGGGCAGGATGGAGCCAGGTGGGAAGATCCAAGAGAGATAGGAGGAAGAGAAAGGAAAGGCACAGTGACACCATCCTGCATCCAGGGAGCAGCATGTAATGGCACACAGGTAAAGCCACGGAACATGTGGCAACATATAGATTAATATAAATGGGCTGAGTTTAGTTCTAAGAGCTAGCTAGCAAGAAAACTGAGCCATAGGCCATAGCCATACAGTTTATAATTGATATAAGCCTCTGTGTGTTTACTTGGGTCTGAGTGGCTGCAGGACCAGGCAGGACACAGGAAAACTTCCAACTACATTCCAAGATGGAGGCTGATATACTGGTACCCTGGCCCTGAGCACAGAACATCTGCAGATGCAACCCAGGCCAGAGTGGGGCAAGGAAAGGAAAGGAAGCAAATAATGTATCGCTACCTTGGCTCTGTAGGGGGAAAGGAGACAGGTATGGTGCCAGGTGCCAACTTGGAGTTAGAGGCCAGAAGATCAGAAGGCCAAGGCCACTCTGGCCTCCATAGCATGTCTGAGGCTAGTCTAGGGCTAGGTGGTCCTTGTCTCAAAAAAAAAAAAAAAGTAAAAATTTAAACAGGAGACTTGATCTCCTAACCTCAAAAGCAAATGCAAAAATGTAACAAACACCTATACACACTCACACACATTCACACACGCTCACCCACACACCCACCCACACATACTCACACAGACATTCACACATACACACACACATATTCACACAGACATTCACACACAATCACACACACATACACACACATATTCACATACTCACACACACACATTCACACACACACACAATATGTTAAAGGATATTCCATTAATAAGATCATATCCTTGTGGTAATAGGCCAATAACAGCCCACAGCTCTACAGTGCTCCCTATGTGGCCAGCACTGAGAACTTTGCTTCTAATGCCTCATTTAAATATTATAACAACTCTACAATATAGGATTATTATTCCCATTACATAGAGGAGGAAATTGGGGCACACAAAAGCTAAGTCAGAGAACATGATTAGTCTCACTTTGAAGGCTCTCCTGAACAAGGTCTCTGGAGTCCCTCTAACCTCCAGGGTCACAAGACTGGGTGGTGGCTCTTACTTGGGGGCTCTCATTCTTATGGCGTGGGTCCACACCATCTCCTACGGGAAGCTGAAGACTTCCATGTCTTAGGATTCCCATCCAGGCAAACCTGGGATTTACAGCTCCAATAAAGAAAAGAATGTCATGCTAAGACAATATGAAGTAGAGCTGGAGAGTTGTTAAAAATTGGCTCCACAGGTAAAGGCATTTATTGCCAAACCTGGTGATCCCAGTTCAAGTCCCAGGACCCACTCAGTGAATGAAGAGAACTAACTCCTACAATTTCACCTCTGACCTCCATATATGCAGTGTAGCATACAGGTAGGTATACACACACACTCATACACAGAGACACACACACACACATAGATGTTGAGCTTTTTAAAAGGTATTTTTAATGTGACTCTTCAGCACAGGGTTATTAGCAAGAAGGGTCCTCAGAGAAAGAAGGAGGCACACCCAGATGTGGATATGGGCTCCTGGAGGAAGCGGCACCATTAGGGTTCTTTATATGTGGTCTCTGGGAGCTGCTCTCAAGGTATATCTTTAGAAGTTGCTAAGAAAACCCCTTTTTAAGATTGTTCAAAGGACGCTGCTTGTAACCAGGTTAAAAGATAAAGCATTTCCTTCTGCCAACGAAATTGCAAGGTGGATTTAAAAAGGATAGTAATTAGATTTAGGAAAGAGAGAGACGAGCCAGAAAGTCAGGGTTATACATCCTTTGGACCCTAAAGTAAGTGTGGTTTATTTACTGTCCTTAATAAGAGGTCTTAAGGAAAACATATAATGTTCTGTGAACGATTTCCTGATTCTTGACAGAAAATGCATACCAGACCTTGGGATGAAGGCTTTTGGTTTTTGTTTGACCAAGCTGACCTTCTATGCCATAATTTTCCTGTCTTCCTATCCCACCACATGACCATGGAGTGAGTTTTCCCACTGTGCACTTGGCTGGTATATTTTGGCTAAAAGAAAAGCCAAATGGAAGAAGGTGCTGAGGCCCCAACAGTCAGAAATCATTGGTCTGCCCACACCATTCCCAGCTTTGCAACCCAGTTATTGTTTAAGCCAAGGAAACACCGGGTAACAAATACACAAATGCATCCACCAACTGTTTACTGTGCTCTGACTAGACTAGGTCCTGGAGGACACTGAGGGCAAAGCCACGCCCTCAGTGGGGAATCCCAATTAGCCGACTAAGTTCGCTAAGTTCTCAGGAGGAGACTTGACAATATCATAACCAGATGGGAAATCCAACCAACAAATCCCAGAGCGCATCAGAGATGTGTGAGCTGCATAGAAATAGGGATCTGGAACTATGCTGAGTAAGGCAAACAGGGAGAAAAGGTATTCAGAGAAGGGTGAGTCTGTGGGCCTCAGAGAAGGAACTTGAATAATTCTATGGAATTCAGAGGCACGGAGAGGAAAGCATCCCGATATACTTCCGCAAGAGGCCCCACCCTCCTCCAAGGCTGAGAAGTGCAGACAGTCTGCCGCTGAAGCTGCCTCAACACAGAGGAACTGGGTGCTCTGACTTCTGTTATGCCTGGGGAGAAGTGGGCTAATGGAAGAGAATGCCCAGAGTGTTGTTTCTCAGAAACTCCCAGGCTGAAGCCCGCCTGACTGTGGTCAGTTAAGAGCTGTTCAGAGATCTCCCATCAGTCATGGTTGTCCAGGGGAGCAGCCAGGCACAGGCAGGAAGCTGAGAACTCCAGAGCCCTGACGCCTCTGATCCTTCACCCACCCCACTCTCCCAGCTCTGAGAAAGTCCTCAAGGTGAGAGTCACTGGGACTGGAGAAGAAAACCAGTTTGCTCCATTTTGAGTCATACTGCTGAATCATAAGGCAGGTGTCAAAACAAGGCTTTCCACGGGTGGCGCTTAAAAATCATTGCTGAGAAAGCTGGAAAGAACCTCAAGAGTCCTGTTTTCTCTGACACTTTGGAAACAGTAGTGAGGTTTGGGGGTGTGGTGGGGAAGAGAGGTTCATTCTGGTAAAAGTGTCTCCCCTTGGCACCAGACAGAGCATGCACGCCTCTACCTCTCCTCTGAGTAAAAACTCTTCTGACATACTAACCCTGACTCTTCTGTTTAAATCAGAAATATACAAAAATGGCTCCGCATCTTCTGGAGATGGGTCCCAAGACTGTCAAAGAACATCAAACTCTCCAGAGGCCCAAGTCCTCTATGTCAAATGGCGCAGTGTTTGCAAATAGCACATGTGCATCCTCGTGTAGACTTGTGGGTTTGGGTCACGGTCATTGTTTTATGTTCTTATGGGGAAAGTACAAGAGAAAAAGCCCAAGCATGTTCACTTGTATTGTCCCCTAAACATGTCAGTGCACACTGGGCTGCTCCACTGATGACAACATGCAGGCCCAGCTACCCTTCCCGCCCATTTGTTCCTGCCTCTTCATTGGTCTTATAGTCTTCCTTACTCACCAAAGACTCTCAGCTTTATGAGATTCAACCTTTATCATTTCCACCTTTGGTTTTCCACCTTTAAAAGAAGCGCTGGGCGGTGGTGGCGCATGCCTGTAATCCCAGCACTCGGGAGGCAGAGGCAGGTGGATCTCTGTGAGTTCAAGGCCAGCCTGATCTACAGAGATAGTCCAGGACAGTCTCCAAAGCTACAGAGAAATCTTGTCTCGAAAAAAGAAGAAGAAGAAGAAGAAGAAGGAGGAGGAGGAGGAGGAGGAGGAGGAGGAGGAGGAGGAGGAGCTTTGACAGGGGAGGAGGCATGGCTCAGGATGGAGAGCTTGCCTAGCACAGGTGAGGTCCCAAGCCCTGTCCCCAGCATTTTCCCCTCCCCCCACAAAGATAAACAAATAAACCAATATTGTGGAAAACAAAGGAAGCCTTGATAGCTGATATTATAAAATAAACCATTGGTTGTAGCTAGAGTTTTTCTGGTCCTGCCTGGCCCAGGGTCAGGACAAATCTCTCACCCGCCAGTCCTGAAGCCACTCAGACCCAACCAAGTAAACACATAGAGACTTATATTACTTATAAACTGTATGGCCGTAGCACGCTTCTTGCTATCTAGTTCTACTATCTTAAATTAACCCATTTCTATTAGTCTATATTTTGCCACGTGGCTTGTGGTTTACCAGTTCTTTATATCTTCCTTGTCATGGCGGCGGCTGGCAGTGTCTCTCTGCCTCAGCCTTCCACTTCCCAGAATTCTCCTCTCTGCTTATCCTGCCTATACTTCCTGCCTGGCTACTGGCCAATCAGTGTTTTATTTATTAACCAATCAGAGCAACACATTTGACATACAGAACATCCCACAGCAATTGGCCTACATATACTTCCGATTATTATCATTAGTCCATTTTAAGCCATACCTCTATATACTTGAGGTAACCTATTGTCTTTCTTTTTCTCAAACAACCAACTTTCTCAGGACCATCTGTTGTTTTGTCCATTCCGTGAATAATCTGGAAGGTATCTTTATCTTATGCTAAATATTTTATACTCTTGGGTGTGGTTGATTATGTTACCACACCCTAGCCAAGCATTGCAGAGCCCTTCCCTGTGGAAACCCTCTGGCAAGGATCAAACATCCTGTTATCCTGGGGTGTGGCCACTTGGCTGGTCATGGTCAGGGAAACTCCAGCAGGAATGACAAGCATCTCCTATAACCAGAAGCTTTCAGGGGCTCAAGTCGCTTGCCCTGCTTCTTCTCCCTCTGGAACACCATGACATTTCTGGATGGAGGCTACTCCATCAGCCTGGGTACCAGGATGAAGATAGAACAGAGAAATCCGCTGCCTCACAAGAGACAGCCAGTTTGAACAAAAAATCCTCCTGACTTGTAAAAAACTACCAGGCTTGAAAGGCTTTGTTTTCATAGAAAAAGCCATAAAATCCTAATCTATGTTGACTGTGTTTCTGTTTCTCCTTCAGTAGAAACATGGGGCTTGTTTAATTTTTATGTTTTGGATATTGGGGATTGAATGTAACAAGCACTCTGCTGCTGAGTTAGATTCCTCATCCATTTTTCACTTTGAGATGAGGGCTCACTAAGTTGGCTGAGCTGGCCTTGACCTCAGTAGCCCCCGGCAGGCCTTAAATTTGTAAGCCCCCTGCCTCAGCCTCATGAGTTGCTGGAATTATAGACCCATACCACCAGGCTGGCCCTTCAGAGCCTTGTTCTTAGTGAACCACCATCTATCTAAAATCAAAGGAGGTGCAAGCCCTTATTTATGCAAAGAAGTCAAGAGATGATCCAAAACACTGCCCCAAAGGTTTTCTGTCTTTACTATTTCCTTCCTCCCTTCAGCATTCTGGAATGCAGAGAGCAAGCCATGGGGACAGGAAAGGAAGGCTAAACCCCTGGGGAGAGAGCTGGAGGGCAGCACAGGTACTGAGTAACAACACTCAGTTGGGGGATTTTATTCTCCTCCTCCAGGGCAGAGACTTAACTACAGACTGAGGTCTCACAGAGCCTGTGTGGCCACTCCCCCTGTGATGTCCACCCCACCCAACCCCCCATCCCCCCACCCTCCACACCCCCACACACTGGCCAGCCATCTCTCAGTGTGGGCCTGACTTAGAGTTTCACATCCCATTGATGTCAATCGCTCTGCCTCCATCTGGAAGTGACTTGTCTACACCCAAGAGGACGAAGTACAAAGCCTTAATCCAGACTATGGGCTAGATGCCTTGGAGGTCCAGAAAAACATACAAGACTGTGTCTTGCCAGCATTGAAACCATCTTCTTGGCCTCACATTTAGTTGTGATTGAGAACTGAGGGTTTCCGGTTAAAATCGCATTTGTACATGCCAAGACCTAATTCTGTTCTCTTGCCCAAATTTTGACATTGAATGGTAGCCAAGCTTTGGTTTGCCCTTGAGCCCAACGTCAGAGAAAATTTCATCATTTCCAACAGCATTTCTGCTCCACCACCACCCCCTTCTCCCAGGCACCTCCACAGCTCATCAGAGATTCACAGACACATAAATCAGAGTTGGCTCCATTTACAGAAGAATAGAGAACTGGACACCGCCCAAACAGAGAAGTCATCCCCAGAACAATTAGTCACCAGCAACACACATTCCATGTGGCGATCAGAAGCAAGGGCCTCCTAAACTAAGTGCAATCAGGAACCAAAGCAGCTAGGGGAAGAGAAAACATTGGTGAAGATTCTAGCAGCGTGGGAACTCTCCACACCGAGGCTAGAAAGCCTACTGGGGAAAGGGGAGCAGAGCGGGGTGCTGTCAAAGACTGAGTTAGGTACAGAGAGAATGACTGGAAGCAGAAAAAGAACCAATCTGGACCAAATCAAGAGTCTTCCCTTCATCGTCTCCTGGGAAGAGCTTAAGGGCACATGCTGTATATGGCGGTCATCCTTTATAGGTATTGAAGGCTCTTCTGCCACAGCTTAGGTTCCATGATTCCAAACTAAAAGACTGTTCTTCATAAATATCAGGGTCAAGAATCCTTCTAACCTTTTTCCCTGGATAAGTGTCTGAATTAGGTATCCTGCTTCTCCCTCCAAAAAGTGTGGGTTTAGTACCCACACTGGGCAATCCATAACAAGGCTTGGGTCTGCCTAGGCCAGCTATGAATAAGATTTCACGTTCCTTGTACATGTCTATGAAAGGCAAGTAGTGTACAGATTTTGCTGGTGGGGAAACTGAGGAACAGCTGGGTGACAAAGATGGGAAGTAGTAGCTGCTTTACCAGTGAAAATGATTCTTAAGCTTGCAGCCTAATTGGCCAGCTTTTTCATATATATATATATATGTAATAAATAAATGTATATTTGAAATAAATATAAAAATAAATATACATATATACAAATACATATACACATATACATACATACACACACATATATATACATGTGTGTGTGTGTGTGTGTGTGTGTGTGTGTGTGTGTGTGTGTGTGTGTAGTGAGTGGCCGACACTCAATCCAACCAAGAAAGATCTGCCTGAGTCAGTGGTCCCCAGGTCCTTTGGGATCTACTCTAACCCAAAGGTGGGCCCTCAGTAGCCACTGAGACTCACTGCACACTAGACCATAAGGAACCAGGCTCTGGCACCTTCATCAACTTAGGCCACTCAGAATATATCAGCAATTAAAGAGCAATATGGAGAACGAAGGTCACTGGGCCCAGGTTCCAAATGGAAAACATTCTCAAGCAATTCTTTTTTGATGCTGGTAAGATTCTTCACCATGCATGTTGTCGTGGTTAGGGTTTCTATTGCTGTGAAGAGACACCATGGCCATGGCAACTCATAAAGAAAAACATTTAATTGTGGTGGCCCCCTTGCAGTTTGGAGGTTCAGTCAGTCCATTATCATCATCGAGGGACATGACAGTGTGCAGGCAGACATGGTGCTGGAGAAGTAGCTGAGAGTCCTACATCTTGCAGGCAACAGGGAGTCGACTGAGACTCTGTGCAGTATCCTGAGCATAGGAAAACTCAAAGCCCGCCCCATAGAGGCACACTTTCTCCAACAAGGCCACATCCACTCCAACAAAGCTACATCTCCTAACAGTTGGGTTTTTTGTTTTATTTTGTTTTCTATGTGAATCTGCACCCAGCTCCCAAATAAACCATACACACATAAGAGTCTTATTCTTTCTTATGAATGCCCGGCCTTAGCTTGGCTTACTAGTAGCCAGCTTTTCTTAACTTAAATTATCCTGTCTCCCTCTTATCTTTCTCTATTTCTGTATTACCTTCCTTTACTTCTCACTCCGTGGCTGGCCCCTGGCATCCTCCTCTCCTTGTTCTCTTGCTCTTTCCTCCCTCTAATGTTCTTCTCCTTCTATTTATTCTCTCTGCCTGCCAGCTCCACCTATTTCTCTCTCCTGCCTTGCTATTGGCCATTCAGCTCTTTATTAGATCAATCAGGTGTTTTAGACAGGCACGGTAACACAGAGTTAAACAAATGCAACATGAAAGAATGCAACACATCTTTGCATCATTAAAACAAATGTTCCACAGGACAAACAAAGATAACGCATCTTAAATTAATATTCCACAACAAATAGTGCCACTCCCTGGGAGATTATGGGGGCCAATGACATTCAAACTACCACATACATGCTATTTTAAAATTCAATTCCATTTACATTGTTTTAAATTGGTGCCTGGTTCATTAGTCTTCTTAGCACGGAATATTGGTTATTTTAGCTGCTGTGGTGGAGTAGCGAGCTAAAAGCAGCTAGGGAAGAATGCTTCCTTTTGGCTCACTACTTAGGGGATACAATTCCCTACTGCAGAGTGGGCATGGCAGCAGGAGCAGCGCATGAAGCTTAGAATCCTCATAGCTTGGCCCAACAGAAAATAGAACATAGACACGAAGAGGGACAGGGCTGTAAAACCTCAGGGTTTACCTCCAGCAACCCATTGCTTCTAGCAAGATTGCACCTCCTGAAGGTGCTACAATCTCTTAAAACAGTCTCCCTAGCTAGAAACCAAGAGGTCAAACACATGAGCCCATGGAGGGTGCATCCTGGTCAACCCATACCACACAGCATCCCTACCTCGCACTGCACACCAGAATGGAAACCTGTAAACTTTGTTTTCTGTCACTACGTGTGTTATCCACGTTAGTGTCACTAATTGTGAAAGTGTAAGTAGGAGACAGCTCAGCTTTCCCCGCTGGACCCTGAGTCTTGAACTCGCCTTTATGTCACACGTCTCCTGTTGCTTTGCCAAAAGCACTCAGTTCTCTGTTTATTGTTTCCTGTGTTGCTTTCTTTCTCTGATCAACGCTGGAAAAACTGGAGTCTTTGGAGGACTCCATTATGCTTAGAGTCACCTTGGAATGACCTTAGATGACAATGCAAAACTTAGATGGCTAAGAGAGAAAAGACACACTTAGGTACTTAAGGGGGATGAATGGGCTGGCATGGGGCCCGTGAGATTGTGAAACCTCTGCTAAATCAATAAACTGCTTCTCAGATTGCCTCCGCTCTGCAGAACACTCAGACATTGCTAACTGCATCCCCGGCTCACCAGTACCCGCTAATTGACTCCCACTGTCAATTAGGTCAGTCCTCACATCACCTTTCTTTCGACTCCATTTGGCAATACATGTAATACCAGATAGGCAGGTTAGTGGGTAAGTAACATTCAGGAGGAGCAAGCTGATGAGAGCTAAGCTGGCTAGTGGAGCTAGCAAAGGAAAATCATCACTTTAAACCTTAATCCTGTCTTAGCTTGAAAGAAAAGAGAAAAAGAGGACTCCCTGGTGTGTCTTCCACTAGGCTGAGAGCTCCATGTCCTGTAAGGTAAAATGCATGCCTAAGAAAGTTTCCAGGCAGCGCTGGTCCTGGCTTCTCCCAGCAGCTTTACAATTTCAGAGGAATTGTGGGAAAGGGGATCCGTCCCTCATAGGTACCGAGGAAGGCAAATGATTTGTACAAGTGCCTGGAAGACCTCATTCAGAGGCCCTTTCAGCTCCAGGTGGGACCACGCGTGGATAGGCGAGAGCGTGTATGATGACTCTCTCATGGTGTCTACCGCAGCATGGCTACAGGGGTTCTTAATGGGATTTCTATTCAGATGCACTGGCTTAACTTTACCAAAAAAAAAAAAAAAAAAAAAAAAAAAAAAAAAAAAAAAAAAAAATGCTTACTTAGTTCAATGTGGGGAAAATCTGATTCAGACGTTGAGCTGATCTACAGGTACAAAAGCATCAACCATCACATTTCTACCATTGCACATAGGCAAAACAAAACGCCAATGGCTTTGTTACTCCTGACTGAAATGTAAGTAGCATTGTGTCTGACAATGATATATTTTTTTTTCCATTTCTTTCTGTATTTGGGATATTTGGGAGGGGAAGATGAAGCAAAGGCCAGGAAGTAAATCTTTCTATCTCAGGATGATCAGCTCATTTGGGGCCAGCCAATCTCAAAAGTCAAGAAGATAACTGAAGAAAAATCTTTTTTTCTTCAGATATATTTAGGTACCAAGAAAGAGCCCTGAGCTTGGGTTCCAGAGGCTCAAGTGTGAAGCCAAACAGCCTCCTGGCTTCCATAAACAAACCTGGAAAATGGGCAATTCTGAAACTCCGTGACTCCTAGATTT
Organism: Onychomys torridus; assembly: GCF_903995425.1. Lineage (NCBI taxonomy): Eukaryota > Metazoa > Chordata > Mammalia > Rodentia > Cricetidae > Onychomys > Onychomys torridus. The sequence goes on from NC_050462.1 coordinate 37,841,569, forward strand.
CAAGGCAAAATCATGCATATAGAGCTAATTTCTTTATTATTCCTTACCACCCTAAAATTTGGAGTAAAGTTTATCTCTTGAAAGTCCTGTTCAAAGGGCAAGAACTGATTTATCCAGACTCTGAATGTGTCATAGGTTCAAATGGTCAGTTTTCATGAAGTTGCCTGAAGTTTATAATAATCAGTACCATGTAGTACAATATCAAATTTATCTTCCAAATCAAACTGAAGAAACTAGTTTCTGCTTGGGGTCATTTTATGAGTGTGTTTGTTCTCTAGTTGTATTCCAGGGAACTGTCAGGGAAATTCAAGATGGCTGGAGGAGTTCAGAAAAGGCTAAACACCCTCCCCTCTTCCACCCGTCTCCAATCCTTGACAGTGAACTTGTGGTTTTCGTTATTATTATTATTATTATTATTATTATTATTATTATTATTACTATTATTATTATTATTGCCCCTTGTAAGCACAACTCCTTTTGTTTGCACTCACCTCACTTCCATCAGTTATTCCTGGCATCCATAAAGGCCCCACCCCCACCTCCGTGAACTCAGAATCCTTCCAGGCCAGCATATACAGAAGAAACAAGTCAGTTTTATTTCTTTGTATCTTAAATCAACTGACCCAGCTTGCATGTGGAAAGTTTCCTTAAATCCAAAGTCATATCCCTTTGGTTTTATTTAGGGAACCACGTGCGGCCATTTGATACATATGGCTTCCTAGAGAAAATGCAGAAATTCCCTCAGGACACTCAAGAGTGCATGAGCCTGGTAGAGGGTTAGACCAGCCTGCAATGCTGCTTCTAGCTGATAAAGTCTCTCCTGGAGAGGGGAATCCCTAAGCTTCAGGAAATAACCAAACAGGTAAGACCCAGGAAGCTCCTAAAACTTACAAGACTCCCAAGCACGCTCTCCCCAAGGCTATACGAACAGTAACGATTGCTTGGCCTAGGACTCTCTGAACAAGGGAGCTGCAAAGAGCTTCTGTGGTGGGTATTGTGTTCCCTGAAATATTGTGTGTTCCCCGAAATAAACTTATCTGGGGTCAGAGAGCAGACCACCACTAGAACAAAGCCAAAACTGGTGGCTAGAAAATGGGTCAGAGCAAGCCATAGCAGAAGTTGGGCGGTGGTGTTGCACGCCTTTAATCCCAGCGCTTGGGAGGCAGAGCTAGCCAGGATCTCTGAGTTCAAGGCCACATTAGAAACAGCCAAGCTTGGTGACCCATGCCTTTAATCCCAGAAACCCAGCCTTTAATCCCAGAAAGTGAGCCTTTAATCTCAGGGAGTGACAGGCAGAAAGGGAAAGATACATAAGGCCTGAAAACCAGGCACCAGAGTTAGTTAAGCATTTAGTTAGTTAAGCATCTGGCTGGATAAAGTGTTCAGGCTTTGGAGCAGCACAGTTCAGCTGAGATTCATGTGGAGGAGGACTCAGAAGCTTCCATCTTGAGGAAACAGGATCACCTGAGGAACTAGCAAGGTGAGATAGCTGTGGCTTGTTCTGTGTCTCTGATCTTCCAGCATTCACCCCAATAACTGGCCTCAGGTTTGAGTTTCATTAATAAGAACACTTAAGATTCATGCTATAAGCTTCAGGGATCCAGCTTTCATTAGCTGTCACCTGTCCTGGAGTGTTGCTGCTCCTGCCTTTTAGTCATCTACGTTCCCAAAGCTAACTCCTGATGCATGCCCCTGTGAGCAATCCCAATAAACTCACTGGTTCACCAAGACAAACTTGGACGGACTCCTTGGTTTGTCATTGGTGCCCTGGCCTGGGTGGATAGATGTTTGTTTACGGCCACCCTGGAAAGTCAAACACTATGCTTTCAAGGCTGTAATGCCTCTCTGGGGAGCTAAGAAAGTTCACAACTGACAAGTATCTGCCTCAGTTTACCAGAAAAAAAAAAGAGAATTTGAAGACTAGCAAAAAGGAGTGAGGTAAGTGTCCACAGGATATAGCTCAAGAGTGTTTACATATAGGAAAGTTTTAAATGGGGTTTACTATTTTTTGTTTATTGTTGGTTTTCTGGAGCTGGACAGCATGGGTTCAAGTCCTGACTTAGCCACCAATTAGGGGACTGATTTAGAGTAAGTTATTTGATTCCTTTGTGCCAGACTTTCCCCATTGTTAACGGGACATAGTAGAAATATGTTTCTTGGGGTGTTGTCAAGGTGAAAGTTCTTAGACCAGTTCCTGGCACATAACAAGAGCAGTTTCTAACTTATCCCACCTGCTTTAGATTTTAATGTCCTTTCCATTTAAAGGCAGAAATCCCGCAACTTCAGTATGATTGCAGATATTACAGAAGTGAGAACGGGTCCTCAAGACTCAGCCTGGTTTCCTTGTGACCCAACACCAACCTTCGTTAGCTATCTCCACCCCTAGATCTAAGCATGCCCCCTCCACGCCCATGCCTCTGCCCTCTTCTTCTCACTGGGATCCACTCTGTCAGTTAGCTCATTAACATCAGCCTGTCTCTCCACTATAGACTCCCCCTCCGGAGCGTTCCCAAGACATTTTAGCACTTAGGATGTTTTTGTCTCCTACTTACTAGGACACTTAGTACTTTAATATTTCCTTGGATCTCCCAGCCTTACCAGATTGCAAATTCCTTGCAGACCAGGCCATGTCTCTGTTCTTTTGGTGATGCTCACAGTTCTGAATACTACAGTTTTTATACAGTCAGTCCCAACTTTATTTTGAAAAATCAACTTCTAAGTTTAGAGGACACAAAAAAAATCACACTTACCACGGAGTGAAATGGAGAATAGATTTTTGAGTCAGGCAAACTTCAATTCTGGCTCTGCTAATATATGCTGTGGAGCTTTGGGTAGCAATTCTATCTGTTCCCTGTCTGCTCATCAGGGTGGCCAAAATGACCTATAATGATACCTCCCTTCTAATGATGGGGAAGTAGTGAATGAGATAATGTGTATAAAGGTCCTGAAAGGGACCTAGGGTTTCGTAAGACTTCACACCTGCTAGCCTTAGTTGAGGATGTTGTCTCAGTGCTTTCCTTATGACTTTAATTCATCTGGGGCTCCTGCCAGTGGTACCTAAGGAGAAACATGTATTCTAATATGATACAACCTTTAAAGGTTAAAAACAAAAACAAAAACAAAAACCCTTATGATCCTAGATTATTTTAAAAATTCCAAAGATGCTTAGCGCATTCTGCTTCAAAATTTAAGGAAGTAAATTTGGCATTTTAGAACATGCCCATCAAACATTTGAACACCACACTCCAGAAAGTTACCATAGGTGAATGATTTTTTTGCCCCCAGCCTGTGTGATGAAGACCCATAGTTGACCTGTGTGAGGGTTTTGAGAAGGTCACTGAGAGGCAAGCACCATCTGCCCTCAACACAGCAATGGGGAATGAGGTACTGAGAAATACCTGGCTCTGAGGAATGCAACTTAGCCCTGACAATGAGATATGAACAGGAGACAGAGAGAAGGGTGTTCTTCTCCTTTCTTCTCTTCAGCAATGCTGCATATAATTGCTCAAGGTAAACTGAGGGCGCAGACTGCAAGGCAAAACTTGGTTTGCAGAGCCAAGCCATCCAGGGTGATGTCACAGTGCAGCTAAGGAAGAGGTGGGTGGGAGGCCAAGAGACAGTAGCTTAGCTGGTACGATGTATCTAGACGGGGCTTTTTAATATCTCGCTTTGTTGTCATGGACACAATCTCATGATCTGTCCTCACTGATTCGCTCTTTGCAGAGTTTCCATCTGCAGTGGTTTCAATGAGAATGGCCCCCATACCTCATATGCTTGAATGTTTGGTCCCATTAGGAAACTGTTTGGGAAGGATTAAGAGGTGTGGCTTGCCAGGCGGTGGTGGCCCATGCCTTTAATCCCAGCACTCAGGAGGCAGAGCCAGGCAGATCTCTGTGAGTTGGAGGCCAGCCTGGACTACAGAGAGAGAGATCCAGGAAAGGCGTAAAGCTACACAGAAAAACACTATCTTGAAAAACAAAACAAAACAAAAAAAAAAAAAGAGGTGTGTTGTTGTGGATGAGTTCTGAGGTTTCAAAAGCCCACACCAGGACTAATGTCTATCTGTCACTCTCTCTCTCTCCCTGCTGCCCGAGGATCAGGATATAAAAGCTCTCAGCTACTGCTCTAGCACCATGCCTGCCTGCCTGCTGGCATGCTCCCCACCATGATGGTCATGGACTCACCCTCCGAAACTGTAAGCAAGCCCCAAATTGAATTTGTTTTGTTTTGTTACATACGAGTTGCCTCATGGTGTCTGTTCACAACAACAGAGCATCAATTACAACACCATCAGAACTGAAGTAAAAGCTGTATCTTATCTCAAACTTTTTAAAAAGTTGGACTTTGGGGTGAAAAGTGTGGGGTTTTGTATGGCTTGTCATTGTGGCTCACAGGGTTCATACTCAAGCAAGACTTTGAATTTCTGCCTCAGGGGCCTGCATAGCACTTTCTGATAGAGGAAGCTTCCAGCTCTCTTCCAGCCTGATTTCTCTATGTCCTATAACTACAGTGTGTGTGTCTTCAGCAATAGGATCTCATCATTTAGTTTGGGTGGGCAACCAAAAGCAATAGATCTAGCCTGTATTGTTTGAGGGTTGGGCTCTGAGGTATCCCTAGCCAACAACTCATACAGAGGTACCCCACACTTGGTAGTAGGATTTTTATTTAGTAACCTTTGGCTTCTGAGAGGATCATTATCCACCCAAATACTGACCTGCTGGGGAAGATGTACCTCTCGGTGTATTAGTGGCATGACAATTATGGGGTAACCATTCACTTCCTGATTGAAGTAGAGTCCTGCTCCACAAGAGGCAATTTACGCCTGGTACCATTAACCTGGCCCAAAGCCCATGGCTAGGGAGGTTACAGGCTCAGGAAGGAATCTACTGTAACCCTCTCAAGTGGTTTCTGCTGTATCCAGGAGATTGAGAGGAAGAGATTGAGTACACAGAAGTTATATGAATTACCCATGATTCATGGCTAAGGCCAAGAGTAAGCTCAGTCAGGAAGACTGTCTCGAGCATCTGAGATTTGACTACCAGGCTGTGCTGCCTCTTGACTGGTTTCATACATTTTAATATGATCCCTGTAACAGGTTTTAATACGATCTCTCTCCATTGAAAACACACACACTGAAAACTGCAGAAAAAACACAGTGTCATATCAAAGTCACCATATGCTACCATCGAGTTTACCTCTTGTTTGCCGTTAATTGCAACTATTTTATAAAAAGGGGGGGGGAAGTTGGCGTTTCAAATAATGGCACCCCAGATGTCATCACTCGAGTAGATACACTACATGACAATCTTTAAAAAGAAATAGGGTGCACATGAAATAAATAATGCTTAATCACATAAGTTACATTTTCTGGAATCACTAGCCATATACTCATGAATCCAGTTAGACTAAGTTAGAGCCATACCTTTAAAAACTGAAGAAAACAGGAACTAGAAACGTTATCTATTTAGCATGTTTCATTTTAGATTAAACAGATTTTACTCCCTGTTCCCTAGTAATTATATATAATTAAAAAGCACAGAGGAATGTGTGTAAAGACGCAATGAAATAATAACCATGTGAACGGCATCTCATTTTAACTCACCGCTGAGGGGAAGTTGCTTTATTCAGATTAATTTGTGAAAGGGCCAATGAGAACATGACAGAGAGAGACAGAAGGGAACATATTCTCTCAAATTGCTCTCCTCGGAAAACAGGATACATCAAATTGCTTCAACGCTTCAGAAGGCATCATGACTTAACCCATTTTTAAAGGGCTCGCTTCTCTGGAACAGCTTTTTCCTAAAAAAAAAAAAAAAAAAAAAAAAAAAGGAAGAAAGAAAGAAAGAAAAAAAAGAAAAAAAATTCTTCAGAACCATTAGTGATGTCAGATGAACTGAGTTGTTATAAATCAAGAGAAGTCTCACTAAGGACTGGTAAGGGCCCAGAGCTGATTTACAAATGCTTATATGGAGGTTGGCTCTGATGGGACACTCTATAATCAATACTTAGAAGCAAGGAGTCTGGATGGTCATGAGTTCAAGACCAGCTTTTGATGTAAGGTATCAAAACCACAAAATTAAATGAAATTAAAAAGCAAACAAATGCTTCTGTGGCCATCATCTTTAGATACACCCGTGTGGACCTTCTGAATGAAGACTAGCATAGACACCTTGTCACTACTGCTGGCACCATCTATTTGTTTAAGGACAGTCTTGGAGGGTGCCTGAGGGTGTCCATTGTCGCTGTGATAAAACACCAAAAGCAACTTGGAAAGGAAAGGTTTTATTTGGGAGGTTTACATATCCCAGATCTTAGTCCATTGAGGGAAGCTGAGTCAGGAATAGAAATGGAAGCCCGGGAGAGGTGCTGCTTACTGGCTTGTTCCTTACGGCTTTCTCAGCCTACTTTCTTATACAACTCAGGACCACCTGCCCCTAGGGTGGTACCACCCTCCCCACAATGGGGTAGACTCACCCACATCAATCATTAACCAGGAAAAGGCACTACAGACATGCCTACGGGCAATCTGATGGAGGCCTTTTCTTAACTGAGGCTCCTCTTCCCAGACAACTCCAGATGCATTAGGCGGACAAAGAGCCCACCAGGACAGGTGTCTATTACATACTAGACATTGAGCTCTGTGATTCCGAGCATGAGGAGCACAGTGATATTCAGACTTCCCTGGGAGGGAGGAAGTCTACCTATGTAAGCACATGTAAGGCTGGCATCCTTCAATTTTTATAACAACTCTATAAGGTTGGTTCATTGTCATATGGATGTTTTTGGATCAAGGGGAACATAAGGCTTATATACAGAACTAGGTGTTTAGGAAGAAAGTGATGTCCTAGAGGAAGGCAAAAGGGTCAAGAACTGTGCTGTGATTGTATATAGGGTTTCTAAGGAATGTGTCACTTTCTAGTGACACTTAAGGCCAGCCTGAGCTACATAGTGACTTCTGGGCTAGCCTGGACTACAAGAGTGAGACTCTTCCAGAAAAACCCAGAATCTGCATATAGTTGTACACACCTATAATCCCAACACTCCAGAGGCAGTCTCTGGTAAAGCAAACTATCATGTTAACAATGGTCATGTGGTAGATGTTCAGCAGGCCTGCTCTCTCAGAAAGCCCACCAAGAGGTGGCTCCTCAGCCCCCAGAACTGTTCAAAACCACACTTACAGGGTATTTAAACTGCCTTCTTGAGAGCGGCCATGTGATTCTTTTGGTCTTCTTTCCTGTCTCATCTCTGAGGACCAGAAAGGTCACCCGGCGAACACTTTGCCCAATAAACCTGGTCTTTTTATTTTATTTTTTTAATTTGGCTTACTGCATTGGTGGAGAGACTTAATATCCAGGTTTGGAAGCCTTTCAGTAGAGAAGGGTGTTCATCTCACAACAGCAGAGAAACAGGAAGTGAGGAAGAAGGAGCCAGGGATGAGATATACTTTCAAAGGCATACATCTAGAAGCCTGTTTCATCCAGCCAGGCCCTATTTCTTTCCTTTGCCATTCAATATGAACTCATTGACGAATAGGCCATGTATGGGGCTAATACATTCATGATCTAAACACCTCTTAACAGAGCCACCAGCTACGGACCAAACCTTCAGTGATGAACATTTTGATGGTATACTTCACATCTAAACCACTGTACCCACCTCCAAAATAGAGATCAGCTTTAGACCAACTTCTTATGCCTGTTGTTGTGATCGTTCAATGAGTTCATACTTGGTGAGTTCATACTCTTAGGGGAGTGCCTGGCATGTGTTCTGGGAAGACATAAGGGGGAATGTTTAGTACCTGCTGCACATCTGTGCAACATTGTCTAAGCACTGGGGGCCAGACTTGGGGGGCAGGAGGGAAGGCGGTTAAACGGTGAGAGACCTTGACAGGTTAGAGCCAAGGGACCCCACGGTGAGAGAGGGGAGGAGAGAGAGAGAGAGAGAGAGAGAGAGAGAGAGAGAGAGAGAGAGAGAGAGAGAGAGAGAGAGAGAGAGAGAGAGAGAGAGAACTGGGTTGCAGAACACCTTGGGGAGGAGCGGGATTAGAAAGTAGCTCCACCCCTTTCCTCCACCCCTCATTCATATTCAGTAAAAATCTCTAAGTGGTTTGGAACCGGAACCAGTGGTAAGTATCCTCCTTACATATCTTGCTTTTTGCGCCTAACCCTGCTCTTCAAGGCCTTGCCTTCAACCACTGAAGAGATGGCAGGAAGTCAGACAAAGGATGCCCGGGTCCCACCTTTTGTCTTCAAGGGTCAGAGGCCAAGTTGTCTGGCACTTAGGAGCATGAGGTTTGCGGCTGCCTCCCCCACTCCCATCCCCACCCGCACTCCCACTCACTCTGAATGCCAGGTAAGCCTGAGCCTTTAGGCCGTCCCAGCTCCTTGCTTTGTTTCCCTTTGGGCAGCTAAAGACCTCTCCAGAGGAGACAAACAGGTTTGGAAACCAGTTTGGGCCCAGCAACCCCGCACAGTGGGACGTCACCTGTGCACAGAAGGGTCTGGGGCAGAGCCTGCCTGAGCACTAGGAAGTGAGCCCAGGCTCCTAGAGAGCCTAAGGGCACGGCCTTCTAAACAGATCTGTCAATCTGCTCACTAAGAGAATAAAACTGGCTCTCCCAATGTAATTACAGGCTGGCTGATCTGGAATGCTGAACTTTGGTACATGGCAGGGGTAACGTGAGCCGTGCCAGGTTGTGTACCGGGCCAAAAAAGATGAAATACCAAACCAAACTGACTGGTTTCCAGAATCAGTCTGCGGAAAAACAAAGCACCTGCCTGCGCCAATGTGCGTGCCGGCATCGGGTCACGTGACTCTGTCTTTCTGGCAGAGCCCTTCCAAGAAGGAAATTACAAATCTTCATATATTCAGAACCATTTAATAGCTGGCAAGCGACTGCCGGCCACCAAAGCTACTGCCAGATCCACTGAAACCTCTTAAAGGGCCCTTTCCTCATGCGGCTATTTTCAAAAGCAGTTGAGCCCATCACCAATAACAGACGCTAGCTCTTCCCCAAGGAAGAGAAAGCCGTCCATTATGTTCAGCCCTCATCCTGCTAGGCACAAACAGATTAAACACCAGAGAAGGGAAGAACATTTTTGAAAGACTTGCAGGCTGAGGTTCCCCTACCCAAGAATGCTGGCTTGCGAGTGGCAGAGGCCAGATAAGGGTTGCGGCTTCACCCGACCTCTTCGTTCTCTGAGCTGAGTAGGCTCCATGACATCTACAAACCTCTGTCTTCCCCTGCCTGTGAGGTGAAATCACGTGACTGAGTGGTTCTGGATTAGCAACTAGAGTCAAGCCAATCATCTGATCAGACAAACAAAAAAATTGTTTTGTTTTTTTTTTTTTAATGTGTGTCTCTGTGTGTGTGAGCATATGAATGTGGTATTTGCACAGGTATGTGTACAGATACACCTGACTGTGGTTGTGGAAGCCAGAAGGCACCAGGATGTGTCTACTCTATCTCCCTCTGCCTTATTGCTTTGAGATGGGGTCTCTCACTGAACCTGCAGCTAGGCTGGTAGCCCGCAAGTCCCAGCGATCCTCCAGTCTCAGCTCCATACTAGCAAGAATACAGCCACACCTGGCTTTTTTTTACCTAAGTGCTGGGATCCAAACTCAGGTCCACGAGCTTGCACAGCAAGCAATCTTATGCACCGATCCATCTCTCCAGGCACATGTCATTTTTAACAGATTAAAAATAAACCAATGTTTCTCAAAACAACGGTGGTCTGAGGGTGACTCGCCTGTGTTTGGAAGTTTTTAATGAAACGCTTTTACGTTTATGTTTGCCTTTCCATCACGATGTAAGAATTAACACAGCTGTGTTCTGACCTAGCTGACAGACCCATTTGGATTTGATTTTAGGGCTCAGTTTGGAATCTGTGCTTGTGATTCCGTGGGCACCAGGTGGTATTATTTGAGTTGCTGTGAGCTGGGAAGAGTAGAAGAAAACCAGTGTTGATACAAAGCAGGCACTGATGCCAAGTCGGGGCAAGAGATGCCTGCAGGCTGTGCATCTAGAAGCTTCTGAGAGCACAGGCCAGGGAAAAGGAGCAGGAAAAACTGACTGAGCCCACAGCATGGCCCTCTTCCACCGGGAAGGCCATGTGCCTTGCTCAGCCCAGAGAGCAACGATTAAATGCATAAAACACTGCATGTCACATTTAATTAATGTTGGTTTGAATTTTATCGATCTTGTAGTTTTAACAGGTATAATTGTTTTGATTTCATGGCTGTTTTCAAGTAACAACAACAAAAAAAACCCCTCTGATTTTATGCCATATGTACAAGGAAGGATACTATGTATTCATATTAGATATATGAATATAATCACATACACATATACACACTAAGTACATACTTTGGAAGTTACTGACTTAACTATAACAATTATAAGCTCTTATCAATAGCAGGTGTTTACAATAATGTTCCCTGTAGAATGAGTGCACAGATCGTTCAATTTTTGAAAACCCAGCAACAACTCATCTCTGTTAATATAATTATTACAAGGAAGAGAAGCAATGAAAAGAATAAACAGCCTTGTAATGAGTAGAGAAGGAAGACTGAGATGATATTTGCATATACTTTATGGTAATGTTATGCTCAAAAGTTATCTCCAGAAAAAACATCATAAAGAAATATATGAACTAGCTGATACATGTGGGTGATAAAATTGCGTGGTTTTTTTCTCCCTAGTTTAAAATAGTTTATCTTTAACAGTCATGAATTTTATGGTTTTCAAATGTGTGTCTTATGACTCGTGATTGATACATCTGGTTCCAGATGGGCACCTGAGGGGCTGGCGAGACTTGCTGTTCCCAGCTCCTCCATCCACACAGCCCAGGTCCTGTTTTCAAGGGGTTACAATGCTATGCTTTCCAGCTCCCTGCCCAACCCCCTGCCTCCAGCAGATGTGGTTTACAGGGCAAGGTTCTCTCTTAAAACACTTCTCTGTGAATGGTAATTCTTTTCAGTGCCGCTGAGTTCCTGGAACCCTCTGAGATGGGAAACGGTGCTCACCCTCTGTGGTCCTCATTCTTGGCGCATCTCCATGGCCACCCCAGCAAATGTGAAACAAACATCTGTTCTGTACTACTTCTCTTCTTCAGGCTGCCCCTGCCTTCTTCCTGGGCTTCATCATGGTGTGGTGCCATGCCAGATCTTCCTTGACTGGGTTACCAGGGTTGAGGACCTTTCTTCCTCAGTGCTCACCACGGATGACATAGTAGGGAATGGCTACTAGTGCTGAAGGCACTCTGTGAGTGATTAAAGTTCTTGGATACACAACCATTTCACACACGTATACACGCATACAACACACACAGTCACACACACAAACATACACAGTACACACAACAGCAGCTCATACACAACACACACACACACACTCACACACACACACACAACACATACACTCACACACAATATACACATATTCACACACCACACACATACATACCCTCAGATACACACTCATTTGTACAACATACAACATAAATATAATTTAATTTGTATTATTTATATTTGTAACGTAGGCTACCCCAAACAACAAAAATCGTATCTTCGGGGGTGAAGCCTGGCATTGGCCATTTGAAATGCCACACACACACACATACACACACCCAGTTGCACAGCTGTGCATCTTCCAGATCTAGGGCAATACACTAAAGGTCTGATGACCCATTCTCTGAGGTCAAGTACCTAGCAGTAAATGCTGCATCCATCCCATTGTAATTGGGGTGGGGGTATGGCTTGGCAGCAGAGTACTTGCCTAGTATGTGAGAATCCGGGGATCTATCACCAGTACCAAAAACCAAATGACAGAAAAAAAACCCAGTGTTTTTGTTATTATGTTATTATGAAGCAGTGTTATTATGGCCACAATTGAGCCTATAACTCAGGATCTGTCACCTAGTTCAGGAAACTTCCAGAACACTGCTTCACAGTAAAGACTCGAGAAGTCTTTTAGAGCAGCTGGACTCCACTGTGTAGGACCTGGGGCTGTGAGCAGGGTCTGAAAAAAAAAAAATTACCTTTTCCATTGAAAGAAGATCTCTGAAAAATCTCCTGACCTTGGCCAGTCTCCAGTCCCCACCAGGAGCTGCAGCTGGGTTCAGCCTCTCAGAAACACTTGCCTGGACCTCTGCTAAGAAGCTGGGGATCTTTAATTAGTGACTGGGACAGAAACTGAGGGTTTTTCCAGCCCTCTTCCAGGTGGGCCTGGTATGGGAGGGACCCTAGCAGCTTTCCCAAGCTTTTGGCAGCTACCCCTGCCCCCACCCCATGTGTGGGACCCCCAAAGGGCTGGCCATATCGGGAGAGGTTTTCTCCCCCCACCTCGCAGTTGAATAATGCCTGCTTTAGCATAAAAGCCCTCCCTTAGCTCAGTGTGCCACGCACCTGTCAGTGTTTGTTTTTAACTGATGATGTTGATTTAGCATTAGACCCAGCAGGGGATGTGGTTACAGGCTATGATAAGGATTGCGGGGAGCTGTGTGCACACGAGCAAATGCCAAGTTGGGTAATGAAAAGCTGAACTGCCCACGTTCCAGCTTATACATGTCTATTAAAATCATCAAGGTATGGCAAAAACCAAAACAAAGCATACCCCTTTCTAGAATGGGGATTTCTTGTCCCCAACCCTCATCCACCCAGGAGAGCAGCATGACAATACTGGAATCTCTATGAAGCTCAGGAACAGAGATGTCTGTCCTATTAATATTTCCAACTCCCCCACGCCTCCGTTTCCTCTTGTGTTCCAATAATAGTTCCATTTCTCTTTATATCCCAGCGGGAAGGTTTGGAATGCATTGATGGCCACGATCCTGTCTGGTACACCTCAACCCCTCAGCCATCACATGGATGACAGCTCAGATTTCCTCGGGAGCAGACCCTTTGATTGCTGTGCACAAACCATGCACCCCAGAAGGGGAACACTGGGAGGGAAGAGACTAGAGCAAGCTGGGCACTGTCCCCAGAGCATAGGTGGAGACAAGCACAAGCGAGAGTTTTGTAAACACAAGTCAGGATCCGGAGTCTTCATAAAGACAGCCACTCTTTAATTGAGTGTTGAGTAATGAACGGGAGTTTGCCAAGGGGAGGTGGACAGAAAGGGAGTGTTGTGGGCAGAAGGAAGCAAGAGTCAACAGAGGCTGGGTGGCAATGCAATAGGGTCAAAGAATTGGGAGCCTTCAGGGAGCTGAGAACCTAGATTACAAGGAAAGGCAGGAGCTCTCTCTCTGTCTTCTTTATGTCTCTAATTCTCCATCTCTCTGGGTCTCTGTGTCTGTCTGTCATCTCTCTCTCTCTCTCTCTCTCTCTCTCTCTCTCTCTCTCTCTGTGTATGTGTATGTGTGTGTGTGTGTGTGTGTGTGTGTGTGTGTGTGTGTGTAAGAGAGAGACTAATTCACAAGACTGTCACTACATACTAAAGATGTGATGTGAGTAGTAGAGGATGCAAAGGAGTTTAGAGATCATCCTATAAGCACACAGATGATGCTGTGGGGTACTTGGTGCTCTCTGGCACTTGGTACTATCGTATGCTAGCTAGTACTTGGTGCTCTCCAGAAACTCTCATGCAGAGTAGCGATAGATGGAAATGGTTAAGAGAGCAGAAGAGGGCTTGTTTCATTGGTCTTTTACATTGTTAGGAAACAGATGTGCAAGCCGTGGTATGATCCTGCTTCCTGGTTTGTTTCTTGGGGCTTCGGGTCTTGCATGGCCAGGTTTTGGGTTTCGACTTGCTAGCTTATTCTTAGGACTCCCTCCATGTAGACAGCGCAAATGGATGCATGTCTACCCAGAAGTTCTCCAAGCTTAGGCGCACGATCCTCTTAGCTCTCCTCTCTCTAGTCATTTCCTTTGCCTTTCCTTACCTTTGATTATCATCTGGCAGGCAAAGATCACATCATGAATATTTTATAACTCCATAGTTCCAGCATAGATGAGGCCGTTAATAGCTCAGTGACTTAAAAGAATGCCCCCCCCCATACTTAGTCCATGGCTGGCATGGAGCAGGCGGCCAATTAGAAGAAAGCACTCTAGCCATCAAAGGCGTTTGGCTGTAGGTCACATAGTCATTAATGGTCATGAGTCAGCTGATTCTTGTGTTTCCAGAACTTTTCCTAATTTCCATGATGAGGACTTGAAGACAGAAAGGGAGTTCAGGAGAGCAAGGGAATCGTTCCACTCAGCTCTCTTTCCTCTTTCTCTTTGAAAGCCTTTCATTCTAGAATAGTAGAATGGACCCTCCAATTTGTATTTCACAGAGAATGTGAATGTCTAATAATTTCGCGATCCAGACACACACAGACAGACAGACACAGAGACACACAGAAAGGTATACATAGACATGCACACACACATACACACACAGATATATACTACACCCATACAAACACACCTCCTGGTTGCCCACAGCCTGCAATATTCCAGAGGCCCAGCTATTTGCACACCTCTAGGATGTCTGCTGGGGAACCTGGGTGGATGCTGGCTTCCAGCCAAACCCAACATATCCCAACCTGACCCTGCAGCTGCCCATAACTTTGTGGGTGCAGGAAGAGCACTTTGACTAGGAAGAATGATACTGTGAGGCCAGGCATGTCTTAGTCCCTCAAGCCAGAAAAGACTAGGTCTGCTGCAAAAGCCAACCTCATCTCTAGGAAGGCAGGGCTACCTTTTCAATGTAGGGCTTATCTATAATTATTTTCATGACTTCCTGAAAAAAACTCATTCTATCAAAATAACTCTGCTTTGCTAGAGAAGGCCAAAAATATGCCACAATTTTTAGTTCAGGGCCCCTAAGCACCTGCTAACCTGCAAAATGAAGATCTTTAATCTTCCCTCAAAGGTAAAAAGGCCTGCCTCATCTAGTGACTCATTCAGAGTGCAGGTTCTCTGGAGAACTGAAAACAGACTACACCTGAGGGAAATGCACACGCTCACAAACTGCGGGCTAGACTTCTCTTCCATCACAGACAACAGAAGCCAGCTCTGGCTAATCTAAGCACAGGAGGGAATTAATGGAAGTAAATAGAGCTAGAGAGAAGCAGAACTGTTTGGGATCTAGATGGCAGGAACTAGCTCCTAGTGTGCATAATTGCTGTGTCCTGACACTGGACTGTGGCCACCAAACTCCACTTAACCTGATGTTAGCCTTGCTCCCAGCTCCTGCAGGGATTCAGTTAGGCCTATCTTAGAATACTCCAGCCCCTCCTTGGCTAGAGAAAGACTTCTTGTTGACTGACATTCCATCAAGAGGAAATAACGTGGAGACTGGAGCTGTTGGTCCTGGCATTCTCAGGAGAGGAAGAAATGATATGAGCAACCTAAAAGAATACAAGCCTAAAGAAGGATAAAAAAATAAATTCAAACATAACAAATCTATCCACTCTCTCAGAAGTCTGCTCATCTTGGTGGAGTGGAGTGAGGTAATCATGAATCTTTATCATGGACCCAGCTCTAAAGCCTAGGACCTAGAAGTCCCCAGTTAGGCTACATCCTAGGGTCTTATACAGTATGTCCTGTCCCTTGAGAGTCTGTGGGTTTGCTTGTGGTCGGGGAACCTGGAGGGAAAATCGTTTTCTGATAGGACAAAACATAGGATGGAGATACTGAAAGCTGACAGTGAAGAAGCTAGGCGGAGAGACAGAACCAAGGCTGCTGAAGACCTGACCCTGTGCTGATGTAGTGCTCTTTCAGGATGTACATACCTTTGTGCAAGCCAGAGGCTCTGGTATGAGCCCACCTGAGCTGGTCCAGGTCCAGCAGGCCTTCCAGTGATAGAAGTCCTGGCAAGATGACCCGGAGAAACCTATTGTAAGAAGAAAAATGCCCTTGAGTATGAAGAGCTATAGCACTTGACATCCAATGACTGGAATGTGGGTTTAGCACCCAGCAGATCTGCACCCATCCTCCTAGGGACGTGATGTAGCAGTAGACCCGGGGCTTGCTAGGGTACCAGCAGGCTCACTCTGCTTCCCTCTGAAACTACTGCTTGGAGCACAGGGGTTATGACTGTTCCTAAAATGGATGCCCCTTAGACCGTTCCAGTTCAGTTCTTGGGCAGACAAGCAGAGTCTATACAGGAATCACTATGATGGTCCCCTGCCTGCTCTACTAGAAGCATCTCCAATCTCTCTCACCCCCATGTGCTCAGCCCACAGCGGTCTCCTTCCACCTCCTCCCCCTTGAGACTGTCTCATGTATCATAATTTTGACAGAAGGCCCTTGCCCAGTGCTGCTGCAAACACCAGCTTATTCCCAGTCCTGCCAGCTCTTACATTTTATTCTTTACAGGAATCTTCATGCAGCCAAATTATAACTGACACCCACTAGCTGGCCTGTGCTTACTTTTCACAGCCCTTATCCTAATGGTAAAGAGTGGTTGAGCTCATGTGCTATGTTCCACCTCTCCAACGTGATAAATTCTGTAGGGGAGGGGTCCATGTATATCTCCCTTATCTTTCTCACCCTGGTGCCAAGTACATGTCAGGTGACTATCAAATGTAGGTTGAATTCATGTTGCTTTGTACTATCCTGAAGATGAGAAGCTAGTAAATTTAGAGAGCAATGTATTCACTAATAGTGTAGTGATAGAAACAGATAGGAAACATCAGTTCCTGGCAGAACTGGAGAATATTCCTCATTCTTCTAACCTCAGGAGTGAAGACAGCCAAGAAAGTATGTGGAATGTGGCCAAAGACTGTTATGGTTTCAATTAAGTCGAAGCACTCGTGTATCACTTTTGGTTGCTATAGCAACAGAACCCCCTCTTACAATAATTGGCAGTATACTGTGATAAAGCCAATACAAATAAATTAATAACTTATAGGAATAAGGCAAGAAATGGCCATGTTAGCTTCCCTTTGGGGAATAAACTAAGGTGGCATCATGGAAGGTTCTCTTGGCAACAAAAGATGCTGCCCTGGAATTGATTTTTACATAAGAGTGCTAAACTGGTCATGCTATCTGATGAACCAGTTCTCTAAATATGTATAGAAGTATATGAGGCTGTGACCAACTGACATGCATTGAGTAACAGAGTAAGGGATGAGACTGGTCTTATATGATGGAAGAAACAACCGTGTAACCCAACTGCATTTATTCTGTCTTGTGAGTCTATGAGTTGGCCATGTACTCCCTGTGCTCTGAATCCAGCATGGCTGTACTGACACAGCTTGCTCATGTGGACAGCTGGTAGGTTGGCAGAGCAATGGCTGGCCTGATATTGTCTCAGCGTGGATTGGCTCCAGCTAGCTTTGAGGCCAAGTTCCACAAGAGGGAGATGGAAGCAGGTAGGGTCTTGAGTTCTACATCTGGAACGGGCACCGAGTCACCTCTGTCATGTTCTGATGCCCAAAGCCAATAGCAAATCAAACCCTGATTCCAAGGGCGGAGAAACAGACTCAAATGTTCAACGGCATGAGCGTTGAAGTCACGTCGCTATGTGCGCTGATCTGAGGAAGCAATTCATCTGAATTGCCAACGCAATACCTAACATAGCAGAAGTCAGCTTATTCTAAGACTAGAGTAGCTAATTCAGTATAACATTTATTTTAAAGTAGATTGGAGAATGATATGGTATTGTTATTGAAGATACTCATACTTATTCGAACATGGCTGGCATGTCTCAGATTTTCAGTGGGGCGTGGTATCCTATTCCATAAATGGTGCTAGAGCAGCTAGCTACCCCCAGGGATGGGGAGGACAAAGAAATATGCCCTTATGTGATGTCACATACATAATTCAATTCAATGTTTATTAAGGGCAAAACAACATGTGGAAGAAAATAAATGGTGAATCTACCTGAGCTTATATTGAAAATGAGCTATTAAATAAAAACATGAAAGATACTAACCAGAATGAACACGTAGATATAATCAATTATATATTTATAATATTATATGTAATCTTATAAATTATATATAAATTTTCAACTTCCACACAAAGAAACCACAAAAAAAGAAAAGAAAAGTTCTATGTTCAGGAAGATATTCATAAAAGAAGTACTTGAAAAACAATAATATTGAGAACTAGCCAAGAACTTCCAAAAATCAATGTGAAAAATATAAATAAATCAATAGAAAAAAAACGGAAAAACGTGTGGAAGAAGAGGAGGCAATTCCCAGATGATGCAATCTAACTGTCTGTCAGGCAGATAATAGAATGCTCACTCTTACAAGATAGTGAGCAGCTTCAAGTTCAATCACAACAAACTACCATTTCATACTCACGTTGTTGGCAGGATTATGTAAGCTGACAATGTCAACAGTTAGTGTGGGGCAACGATACTCTCACACACTGTGGGTGGTTATCAAGCCAGCATGAACACAATGGAGAACAACTTGCCAAGGTCTGCTGAGAAAAACTGAAAATGAACGTACTCTGTTGCCCAGCAATTCTGTGTGTGCTTCCTAGAGAAAGTTTATTTTCTCAGTTCGTGCAGTATTATTTGCAACAGAAAAATAGGAAACAAGCTAACTGCTTATAAACGTGTATGACTGAGTATCCACTGGTTTATCTTTTACAAGGAGAACATGAATGAACTAAAGTTAATGTAGTAATCTGAAGAAAAGTTCACTAAGCAAAATATTGCAGGAAAAGGAAGTTACAAAATGGAATACACACTGTGATAGCAGTTATATAAAGTTTAAGAAAAACATGTTAAATCGTATCATACTGTTGTAGAACACATAAATACATAGTGAGATCACAAAGATATATATAGAGAAATGAAGACTATGAGATTCAGAAAATGGGTGGAGCTATGAAAAGTACACAGGAGGTCTCAATTGCATCCACATCACATTTCTTAAGCTGTTACTGCTAACATGAAGGTTTTGGTGGTAGTCTTCACATGCAGTCTGTATGTCTCCCAGTAAAAATACAAGTGGACATGCAAAAAGAAAAGGAGAAGAAGTGATGGGCTAGAGGCATGTTTGAGGACCAGAGTTTAGATCCACCACATAAAAACCAAGCAGGGAAATTGGCTTCCTATAATCCCAGGACTCAAGAAGCAGAGAGAAGAACTACAGGGTGAGCCATCTAGCTGGAGTCAGTGAGTCCCATGTTCGAGGAGAGACCCTGCCTCACTAGCTAAGTGGAGAGTGCATTAGCTGCTTTCCTGTTGCTAGGGATGAAATGACATTACCAAGCAAGTGAGAAAGGAAGACTTGATTTGGACATGACTCTGGGAGTGTTGCTAAAGGCCAGGGAGGCAGAGGTGCAGGTGAATAGCGTAGGAAGCTGAGAGACCATGTCTTCAACCACAAACACATAGTATAGAGAGCAAACTAGAAGTGGAGAGAGGCTATAAATGCTCCAAGTTCACCCCACTATGAGTCTTCCTCTAGAGGAGTCTATGACCTAAACCCCCTAAACAGCACCTCCAACCAGAGAACAATTGTTCAATGGCATCAATCTAGGGGACATTTCTCATCGAGACCAAGTAAGAAAGATACCCAAGGTCATCTTAATGTCTACACACATACACGACGGCCACACATATACCAATACACACACAAAGAGAAAAGAAGGGGAGGGGGAAGGAGAGAGGGAGTTCTTTCCTGCGACACTTGTCAGAGTAAATACTCTGATGTTAAGCATGAGATGGAATGGGATGTTTTAGGGTCTCTCCTGCTACAATAAAACACCATGACTAGGAGAAGGAGAGGGTTGTTTTATCTTACAGTTTATAATCCATTGTATTAGACTCTGACATAAGAAATTTTCAATAACACAATTCAGCTTGTAACAGAGTCCAGTGGAGAAACAATCTATAAAAAATTAGTTTTAGATTTTCATAAAGCCTTACAAAATACAACATTCTGTTCTTATCACAGATTGCCTTCTCTTGAAGCATTTAGTATCAGACTTCACTGAAGCACACATTCAGAATTTGACCTGTGTTGGGGGACATGCTTGAACAGTTTGTCCTTGACTTTTAAAGTAGATATTCCCTGGGATGGAAAGATGACTCTGCTGTTAAGTGCACATTCTGCTGTTGCAGAGGAACTGGAGTCGGTTCCTAGCATCACGTCAGATGGCTCACAACCACCTGTCAATCCAACACTAAGATGTCCAATGCCCTCTTCTGGCCTCCTTGGACACTTCACTCATGTGTGTAAATGCACAGGCGGGGACACACACACACATACAATACACATACACACACACACACACACACACACACACACACACACACACACATGCGCGTGTGTGCAATTAAAAAATAAAAATAAGATCTTTAAAGTAAATGCTGCCTATTCGAGTCTAAATGTATTCCTGGTTCCTGATGGTCTCATGTTGGCTGACAGAGAAAAGTCTGTCTGTTCACAGTTACTAGGCTCCTGGGCTTTACATATCGAAGGATCTGAAGCACTATGCAGAGTTTAAGTAACCAAGACTCAGTGAAACTTTCCAAATTAGCTGTGCCATTCTATAGCAAAACTCCAGGGGAGAATCCAGCTCTCCTAACACAAAGGATTATGCTGTGCCCACTAGCCCCAAATGCACATGCTTTACATCATTTTGCAGAGGAGAACACACATTCGCATTAGGCCACTGTGGTGGGTCACTTTTCATTGCAAACTTGAATGGGTTTATACTCACTTAAGAAACATGCCTCTGAACGCATCTGGAAGGGTGTCTTCAAAGGGGTTACATTGAAGTGGGGAGACCGACACCCTGATGTGGGTGGCACCATGCAATCACTAGAGTTCCAGATTAAAGTATGAACATCAGTAGCCATTGCTGTCTGTGCTTGCAATGTGACTGGTCACTCTGTGTCCCTGCCATCATGTCACCCTGCAGCGATAGACCCTCTTAAACACCAAGCTGAAGTAAAGTCTTCCATCCTTACATTGCGGTTGTCAGATGTCACAGCAGTGAGAAGGCCATACAGACACCTTGAACCCAGCAAGGCTGTTTGTGTCAAACTGGCTCCATGGTTAAGGTGAAGCCCACAGCACAGTAGTAAACAACATAAACCTGGATGTCCCTCAGCCTGAGGTTACACCCTATATCTGACTTTGTGAGATTCCTAAGCAACTGATATCTGTCACCTTCACCACCCAAACACAGTCACCAGCTATAAGGGAGTGACATTGTATATGAAATGGAGCAGCATCTGCCTCATGGACTGAATTTAACTTGTGGTAACTACTATCACCCTTGGTGAAGTGCCAGAGTCCCTGAGTAATCACCTTCAGATAACCTTTTCCTTTTAAGTTCATGTGATATGCAACCAACCAAACCACTGAAACTTCTCTATCATTGCATATTGCCTGAGGACACTTGGTGTGTGGATGTGGTTTTGTATTATACTATTTAATGTTAATGGCTTCTGTGTCCCAGCACAATTGTTCTTAACAGCTCTATCAAAGTCAATTGAACTCATCTAGCAACTTTTACCAAGGCTCCTCTGGTATGATATTTGTTCAAGCTGTTTCTCTTATTTCAGGCATTACTAACTAAAACACTCTGTACAAAGTGTACAAAGTACTACCTTAAAGCAAATTTGGCAAGACCCAGAAGCCTCTGCCTAAGGGTCTTTGGTTTGGTTCAAGACTCCTTTGTAGTGTTCTGACTTAAATGGTGGTGTTCATAATCTACTCTCCACCTCTCTGTTCTCCAAGCTTTAGATATGAAGCTAAGTCTCCATCACAACAGGCTCCAGACTCCCCTGACTGTTCCTTGCCATATTGTCAGCCAGGATCTACTTCTTCCTCATGCCATTACCTAGATACACATAGAAACCTTTGGGCATGTCTAACAGAAGTGCCGGGGCACTTTTCCTTCCTCCTCGTGCTGTTCTTCTTAAACTGGGTGGGTGTTGTGAGAATTCTGTTATTTGGTCCAATGACCAATTGGATGGAGTGGTTTGGCATGAGGGGGCATGGTTTCCTCTGAAGATATGTGACCCCTGAAAAACTGTGGAGCTAGGGTCAAGCACTCTCTTTGGTGGTCAGAGCAGGAGCCAGCAGCGGAGAAGCATGGCTTGGAGTTTGGTTCCATCACCTTTGGCTGGGACAGCAAAATGGCAGCA
Source organism: Onychomys torridus (assembly GCF_903995425.1). NCBI lineage: Eukaryota > Metazoa > Chordata > Mammalia > Rodentia > Cricetidae > Onychomys > Onychomys torridus. Next base: position 37,863,620 of record NC_050462.1, read on the forward strand.
GCTGAATCAGGGCAGCGTCTCACCTCTGTTCTGTGTTGTAAGAATACCTTCCTTATAGATTTCATTCCTTAATAAATCTTACCTGGCCCCATACATCCATGTACCACTTTCCATGGCACCCAACATGGGCCTAACCCAATGTCCCTGACCCCAGCTCAGTCGGTAGAGGATGAGACTCTTAATCTCAGGTTTATGTGTTTGAGCCCCAAGTTGGGCACCAGGTAAAGTGGGACATGAAAGTATGGGGCCAGGTAAGGTTTATTAAGGAATGAAATCTATAAGGTACACTTATGACACTGAACAGAGCTGAGATGCCACCCCCGCCTGATTCAGCTGCTGCCATCTTGCTGTCCTGACCAAGGGTGATGGAACCAAACTCCAAGCCACACTTCTCCACTGCTGGCTCCTGCTCTGACCACCAAAGAGAGAGTGCTCACCCCTTGCTCCACAGTTTTTAAGGGGTCACGTATCTTCAGAGAAAACCATGCCCATGAGGCTAAAATGCTCCATCTACTTGGTCATTAGACCAAATGGTGGAATTCCCACAACAGGTGGGTACCTTCTTAGAGTCAAAGCATGGACCAGCATGCCTACCTAGATTATTCTCTCCTGTTGTGCTTAATACACATACTTGTCCTTCAACATTCAGACTGAAGATGAAACTCTCCCCCACTGACCTCTGTAAAATCTCCCTAAGCCATAGCTCACTGAACTAGTCTCTGATTCCATATTTTGTGATGCTCAGCACCTAGCAATGATGACATGTCGCAGATGTTCAAAGCTATTTGGTGAGTAAACCAATAATGGACAAATCTATGTGTGAAAGTTTGAAACTGCTTAATTGCCTGTTTTGATAGGATAGGATTGAGTTGCAGTGAGGAACGGTGGGGACTTTGGAGACAAACAGGTCTTGATTTAAATATGAACTCTACACTGTTTTAATTAAGAAACCTTAACAAATGTAAGGCAACCTCTACAAGCCTCCATTTCCTCGTTTTCCAAATGGGGTATTGTTTATCATCAACATGCTCAGAGATACTCAGATGTGCATCAACATACTCATAACACATGGATCGAACAGGATCACAGATATAAAACACACACAACAACTTGTTTAAATAATAGTTTCTTAGGATTTTATTGCTATGAAGAGACACCTTGACCATAGCAACTCTTATAAAGGAAAACATTTAATTGGGGCTAGCTTACAGTTCAGAGGTTTAGTCCATTATCATCATGGGAGTCGGGGGAAGAATGGCAGTGTTCAGGCAGACATGGTGCTGGAGGAGATGAGAGTTCTACATCCAGATCGGTAGGCAGCAGGAAAGGACCATGAACCACTGGCCTGGGCTGTGCATCTGAAACCTCAAAGCCCACCCCACAACGACACACTTCCTCCAACAAAGCCACACTTCCTCCAGCAAGGTCACACCTCTTCATAGTACCACTCCCTGTGAGCCTACAGGGGCTATTTTCTTTCAAGCCACCACAGAAAGCTAATGATATTAGCAGAAAGAGACATTGAAAAGCTAACCTTGCCCAAAGTGCTATCCATTAGTAGCTCTTCAACAACCTCCAGGTTCCTGTCTCTTACAATAGGAGGGCAGAGTCAGCACCAAATGCCAGGAACTCATTTCCATTGATTCTCACATCAGAACCAGAATCTCTGCCTTGTCTCTTCAGAGACACCATTTCCTTGCCTCAGACTCATACCTCTTGCCTATCCTTCGAGTGAACTGCTTCCATGTAGTCCAGCTTACCATGCAAATTCAGTGTGGGATCTGCAAGAGTCAGTCTACCAAGCCGTGGACCACTGTAACTCACTTGTTAGAATGGACACGTACAACTAATTGAATAAGATATTGGACCTCAAAGGGACCGGTCACCCAAGAGACTTCATAAACACAGGAATGGGAAGCAGAATGCAGAAAATGGACATCCAGACAGGATTCCCAACACAGCCCTGGGCAGCCAGAGGGTGACATGAGGCTGGTGTCTATTCGGCAAGAAGAAAAAGATGGGAGCAGAAGTCCTGTTTGAGAAGGTTTAGTAGTCCATGTGAGGTTTTGCCAGGGATCAACCTCCCAATGTGGAGATGCTAAGCACTCTTTCTCATGGCTAGTAGCTGGCCTGTACTTTCTGAAATATAACCAAGGAAGGCCAAAGCCACCAGGGCCCACTCTAGCTTCTGAGCCTTTCTGATACTACAGACAGAGTTGGCTGGGAAAGCATGCCGATTAGAGACTCCACACCTTCTAGAGGCTAGTGAAGATGTGTTTGCTGGCCTTACAGAGGCGTGACAAGATCTCAGTTTGCATTTAAGTTCTTAAGATAAGACATTAAGTTCAAAATACTAACATGTAAGACATGTAAGAGTTTTGTTTTTGCTTTGTTTTCTTTGTTTATTTAAGAAAACTAAAGCAAAGCCAAAAAAAAAAAAAAAAAAAAAAAAAAAACACCAAAAAAACCCAACCCTACTGTCCATGCAGACAGGAGTCATAACTGTTTGACCTAGTGGCCTGCAGCATTTTGGAAGGAAGGAGCATATTTCAGTACATGAACAATGTTAACCTTGGGCTCAAAACAAAGTGAATATGGAGAATTTTAAGAGCACTTGAAAATGAGTTCTGGAGGTGATAAGATTTTCTAATACATCAATCAAAAACATATTAGCGAATAGAAGTGTGGAGGACATACCATTAGAAATTAGCGGTGGTAACAGGAGCTCCTAGCTTTTTCCACTTTAGAGCTGAGGTGGAATTTGCACACAGGAGAGGGAGCTCACTGATCTCTAGATAAGGTGGAGATGTACAATCCTGTAGGGAGCATGCTTTTCCCGCCTCGGGAGCTAATAACCTGCAGAGTCAAGAAAGGCACGTACACAGCCTGATAAAAATGAGTTGGACGATGATAAGAGCTATAATAAAAGTAGTAAATTATGACTGTCAAGCTGTAAGCCCCATAAAGGAAGGATAATTTACAATGCACTTTGAACCTATGATAGGTGGAGGTGTGAGGCAGACATTTCAAGCAGACAAACATCACGTACCAGAACAGGAAATAGCAGGCTGCAGCTCATGTTCAAAGGACAATGCAGGAGGGCCGGTCACGGTGGACATCTGCTGCTTTTGCCTATTCAAAATTCTCCTTCTATTGTCCTGGTAATAGTAACAATATTCCTTTAGGAAAATCCATCTTGTTTTAGTGTCCGAAGCCTGGAGTCGGCCCTACTTCTAAAATCAGAGTAGGATCTGTCCGTGACCCTCCCTTGACCTCTGTCACTGGATAAAGTCACTAGTTTAGAGTTGAGTGTAGGGCTCCTGTCAGCCTGTGCACCAACACACATTTTGATGGATCCCCAGGATCTTTGTGCGGTTCTCAACAGGAGTCATTTTCTTTCTAAGGATGTGTCAAAGCCTGGGTCTCTGTGTGTCTCTGTAAAGAGAGTGCCCGTCGGAAAGAAAGGCAGGAGCATTTACACAGTGGGTCTCGGCATGTTGCAGAGACAGCGTGTCTCCATTTGGCATAACCAGTCCAAACCACTTTCTATCACCTGTAACCACAAGGATCATACCACCTAGCTGAGACCAGACTGGAGAGAACCTTGAAGCATCTTCCACACACTTTGATCTGGAGTCAATGAAGAGGAGGGGCACAGGAGACTTTAGGAGAGTGGGGGGTTTTGACATGGCCTAACTTATGCATTGCCGTAGGTAGGGAGGCAGGGGGACCAGGTGGAGGAGTCACAGTCAAACCCAATGGTTAAAAACTCGTCCATCATGAGTTTTGGTGACTCGGCGCTGTCGTCATTTCAGAAGCTTACCATTCAATAAGCAGTTGTCCAAGCCCCTCATACCCACTGATTCACCTGGGGCACATGCAACCCTATGGATTAGATGCTCTTAATGACATTAACAGGCATCAGTAGGCTAAAAAATTCCCAATATTCTACAACCAGCCAAATGGTAGAAGTAAGTTCAAATAAACAGCAAGGCATAGCCCAGAGCTTGTTCTATATACACATACAAACATAGACACATATATTTATTTACTTATTTTACTTTATGTATGTGAAATTTTTTGCCAGAATGCATGTATCCACACTGTGCCCTGGGAGGGCAGAAGAGGGTGTCAGGTCCTCTGGAACTGGAGTCACAGATGGTCGTGTGTCATCATGTGGGTGCTGGGGATCTAACTTGGATCATCTGCAAGAGCTAGAGGCTGTTCTTAAACAAGACAGTTGCCAGCACCATGGCGGCTTGCAAGTTCTATGCTCTGCCCCATGCATGCCCATCCTCCCCTCCCCCTGGGCAGCCTGGATGTGTAGAATTGGTCCTTTGGTTTAGAAAACACCCTGGAGAGTGCCGTTTCTAGATCACTTCCACTGTTCTGTCACTTGGGTGGAAGAAGGGGACACTTATATTGCTCCCACTGGACCATGAGCAGAACCTCCATGGCAGGTAGATTGAGAATACAACTCTGAGAAGGAGTGAGCCCTTGGTCACATGATGTGGGTGAGGAAAGAAGGGGGCAGAGGGAAAGCTTTGCTCCCTAACAAAAAAAACCCCTCATCTCCTTCAGAACACAAACTGTCCAAAAGCACATCATGCATACTTCCATAAATGGCCCTTGCCGATGCTGTTCCAGCCGGTCCTTGGATACAAGGAGATGAAGTCAGGCCTCCCAAGCTCTGTCACTGTCGAGTCCCTTCTCTCTGCCAGGCCTTCCCACAGCCCCAGATGGTCTAGCTTCTCCTCCTCTGTCACTTCCTGAGGGTGTGGGAGAAAGAAAAGAATCAGAAAAGAAGAAAGTAGCGAAGATTTTTCCAGTACTAGCCCGGCAGAGTGGGTGCCAAACAGACGTGGGGCGGTGCATGGTGGCGATGGTTCATTGCCCACGCTTCCCTACTGCCCACCTTCTCCTGGTAGTGTCGATGAATTCCTGCTCACCTCCCTCCCCGGTTCCCCTGGGGATTCTGACACATTCTCTCTGTGCTGCAAGGAGTGATCCCTCAAGTCCTCCTGGGTCACTCAGGTGATCGTGGTAGGAGTGTTTCTGGGAAGAACTTGATCTAGGAGGCAAATCCACGCTTCCCGAGGAATTCACTTATTCATGAACTAAATAGCAGCTGAGAAACTGTTTTGCAGTGGTTCTCAATCTTCCTAATGTGGCGACCCCTTAATACAGTTCCTCACGTTGTGGTGACACCCCCAGCCATAAGATTATTTTTGTTGCTACTTTGTAACGGCCATTTTGCCGCTGTTATGAATCACAATGTGAATATCTGATATGCGGGGGGGGGGGGGATATCGGATATGTGACCCTCAAAGTCAAAACCTACAGGTTGAGAACCCCTACTAAGGAGCCTGAGACTTCTCATGGTGGTGTGGGTAGAGTACTAGACTGCTAACTTCTGGTGAGAAAGATGAGCAATAAACACATCCATCACCATAGAAGCTGCTGGCTGAGAGAGAAAGAAGAGGGAGGGGAGAAGGCAGAAGAGGAAGGGGGGACGGGAGGAGGGAGAAAGACAAAAGTGGGGAGAGAGGAGGAATGGAGAGGAAGAGGACAGGCTAATCTCAATAATGGGAGTAAGGAAGGAAAGAGCGCCCACATAAAGAATTGTCAAGGAAGGCTTGACCAGGAAAGTGTAGGAAACAGTAAACCAAGTGATGATTGTACAAGGCTGAGGGGCGCTGAAGGAAAAGGAAGGAGCGAGATCATCTTCAGTCTGTTGAGGATAAGACCACCCCCTTGGCTGGTGCAGAGAGGGCAAGCCAGAGATTCCCAGGGATGTCGCCAGAAAGCCAGCCTTAGGCAAGAAGGCTGTGCTCTATCTTTCGGATGACCGGAAGCCACGAGAGGCTTTGGCATGGCAGCGTGAGCTGGACGCTCGAGGCAAACACACACAAAGAAAACAAGAGAAGCAGGGCACCAGTCAGTGCAGGCAGGAGAAGGTAGTCAGGCCCGGGATGATCATCGTGGGAGTATGAAGAAGCACAGGGCTCAAGATGTATTTGGGAATCGGAGCCTTCTCTCACTTTGCAGCTATATAGTGGGTTTGCTGGTGACTGTGTGATTTCTGGTCTGAGCTCAGCCTCACAGCTGTGACCTCCAGGAGCTGCCTTCTCTTGTGTTTGTCCTATCTGGAAGATGTCTTCATGTCCACAGGTAAGCATGACTTGGGGTAAGATGTCTTTGTGCTCACAGACAAGTATGGCCTGGAGCGCCAGCTGGAGGCCTCTATTCCAGGAGGAACGTCCAATAGTGGGGCTTGGTGGGACATGTGTCCCAGTGTCCTGTCTTGGAGATAAGGGTTCTAGATACTTCACTGGCATCCAGTCCCTGGTGCTGTTTACTGTTCATCCTTCTAGCAAGGCATTAGCGTCCACTGTTTGACTATTACTACCATAAGAAGTCTTAGACACACACGGCAGGGTGTTTCACTCCCTCCCCACCGTCCCTGATTTCATACAACCCCTTGCTTCAGTCTCTGTTGTGAGGAAACCCAGTCCTTCCCCCAAGGCCGGTGAAGGAAATATCAAAATGTTCATAGACCAATCTCTCCATTTCTTTCGTGAATTGGTGGGTGTATAACAAGAAACGGGCTTCTTCTTCAACTCTCCCCAAACAGGCACTACCCACCTGTGCTTGTGAGGTTAATACAGATCATCTGGTTCATGGAGAGTCAACTGCAGAACAACTGAGCAGTAAAGGAAAGATGTTCAGAGGTCTCTTCTAGAAAAACAAACACGGTTTAGTCTCAAACTACATAGACGAGTCCGAAATGGGCCTGAACAGATGCTGCCAATTCCATAGACAGTAAATAGACAAGGATACGGCCGAGTGGTAATTCGGCAGAGGGATAATATGCTTAAATGAGATTTGGTGAAAATCACTTAAAGCGCTTAGGCCTGTGGGTCCAGAATGTTCGGTTAGAAACAAACATAGATGATAGAGATAGGAGACAAGTGGATAATATAAAGCAGGAGAATTCTTTAAATCAACATAGACATTTTAATAACTGGGCTTTAAATAAATCCCCCCTCTGAAGTCATCTAACATTTAGCAGCTGCAAATAACTATGACACAAGAAGCCGACTGAAAGACTTAATAATACAGAAACCAAAAGAGGGAGGGAGGAGCTGACGCACCATACCTTCAGCTCCTCTGACATCCCAGCTTCCATTCTGCCCCCCATTAACCCCGCCACCCAGCACCCCAGTATCTTAGAGTCTAGGCTGTCCCCTCAGGGACAGCCAGGCTGGGATTGATTCTAGGTTGTCAGGTTTCATCTCTGTGAACCTGGGCAAGCCTCTTGAACCTCAGTGTGGTTGGCTATAAAATGGGAGTAATCCACCCTAAGAGGGTTATTCCAAGAGTTAAATGGGCTAATGAGAATGAACCCAGTTATCTACTGTGACTACCTTGCCAAAGAAGCATCAGCCAGGGGCCAAGAAAGAAAAAGAAGCAGGTTGTGGGGTTGGGGACACCACACATGACAGGACATGGGGGGTTGGGGGTGGGAAGGGCACCCTGGAGCATCTAAAGGTTTGCTGTTGAAATAGGGCTGGTGATCAGGCAGTGGGCCCAGATGGGCTGGCTGGCTGGCCTCGATTTTGGGCAGGATCTGATCACTCCTCCTGTCAATAAACTGTAAGGCCCACCTCTGTCTCAATGTAAGCATCATCCAACCACCGTAAACTGTGAGGCATACATCTCTGCTGGCCTTGAACGAATCAGTGTAGCACTCACTACACATCAAAGGCCAAGAAACAATATTCTGCCTCATTCTGGGGAATTTATTCAAACACAAAAGATTATGCTATAGACACGCTGATGCTTGCAAAAAGTGCTTCCACTGAAAGCAAAATGCCAGCCATTAGAGGCCAAGAGCAACCGCTATTTTCTTCGTTGGTTGGAGGGGATAAACAAGAACACTGGAATCCCCTAAAATTGGGTGTTTGTGATGAGAAAGAATCTTCAGTGGAAGGGCCTAGAAAATAATGATTCTAATATGATATGCAAATTACATATGGTTTGGAGCAGCAGAATATGCCAGAACACTGTGAAACTATGAATTTTATTTTTTAAAAGTGTTTTCTATGCTTATGATATTTTTAACAATTAAAAGAGATTGGAAGTTGGGGAGAGAAGCGGCTCTCTCAAAGCCTCGAGACGGAGACGGCAGATAACATCCAGAAAGCTGCTGGCAGGTTTATTTCTTTCTTACAGATGCTGTCAGGCCACCTAGGGGTTCTGTGCAAACTGTACAATCTCTCCCCGTACCCCCCCCCATAGCAACACACACTTCCAACAATGCAAACATTCCCTTTGTACTGAGATCTGGCTGAACTGTCACATCTGGCACTGGAGGCCAGACACATTGGCAGAATGGCCAAGGGGCTGCTGTTACAGACCATGATATTAATTATTTTAAGTATTATGCTGATGAGAATCAAAGCCATGACCATTGAGTAAAATACGATCGGTGTAAAAGCCCATTTGGCAAAGCACAACCCAGAGTTCTCTCCTTCTGATGTCAACAAGCTATACACTTTCTAAGCATCTCCCTCATGCCCAAAATCATATTTAGACTAAGCCAAGAAAGGGATTGCACCCAAGATCCCACAAAAAGCTTGAGGTGTGAGTCCCAGATATAGAAGAAAAATTTCTGAGCCACGTTGTCTGTTCTCTCTCTGAGACTGTGATACTGGATCCCTGACAAGGGGTGAGATGCTTCTCCATAGGTGTTATACCATGGTGCACAGGCACCAGAGCCGGGAAGCTGGCCATTGAAGCTACAGCCATTAGTAGTTTTCTCATGCCCACGTGTGTCAAAGACCCCAGGATGGACCCCAGGCACCTCATAAGAGGGACATGTCTTTCCAAGCAGACTGGTAGCATGAGAGAATATTCCAGCGCATGGAAGGTATTTTCTATAAAGTCTTCTATATAGTCTTCATGTTTAGTACCTTGTGGTCAGGGACTGAGTGTTTGTATCCATCCCCTGGAAATATATGAGCAGTCAAACCACTCTGCATGCTTAAGAGAAAGGAAAAGGGCAATTTGCGGACCAGGTGAAAGGTGAGAGAGTTCTTCTGCCGTACATTGCTTTTACATCCTGGTTAGCAGTGGGAACCACACCCACTGGATTCTGGGGATTAGAGAAGGAGCAGAGCCAGGTGGAGGCTGAGGCCAACAGCCACCCCATGGCTCTGAGGTCAACGCAGGGTGTCATACATCTCAAATGGTCCTTACATAACTCCTGCTGGAGTGTCAGAGACAATGGCCTCCTCCGAACCAGGAGGTGTGGTTTGTGATTGCTCTGAGAGGACTAGAAAGTTCACACCTGGCCAAACCCAACAAGGCTGAGGTCAGGGTGGTGTCATCCTGGGGAGTGGCTCTCTTCTCTGGTAACCAGCAGTCCAGGGTCATCTACCTGCTTCACCTCTAGCTTTGGCCTCATGGTGGCACAGGCCACCCTAACAGGAAGAGTCACACACACACACACACACACACACACACACACACACACACATAGACACACAGACACAGACACACACACACACACACAGACACACACACACACACACACACACACACACACACATGCCATCCCATGCAACCAAACCTGCCCAAGAGAGTGAATGGGTTATGTCATCAAACAGATGACAGATCCTTGCACAACAAGCCTATGTGTCCCAAAACTGGGCAAGGGGTGGGGGTGAAGGGGTTGAGGAAAGATGGGCCTTGCCCATCTTTAGATATGGCATCTTCAAGTTTTCTGGAGTGGTTCCACCTCCATCTTAGGATTTGGTAAACAGAGGCAGTCATCAGGAAGGCACTAATACACGTCACTGCGTATGTCACTGGCCCCCAAACCAATAGCATGCCTGTTCACTTGCCAGAGGCTAAGGAGACTTCATTGAAAAGACTGAGACCTCCTCTTCCAGAGGAGTGGGGTGGTGGCGGCTTCTGTCCTGGCAACCCCCAGCCCCCAGCCCCCAGATGTTTTCTTTTCTGAAGATGCTCAGAACCAGGGCTAAGGAGACTGAACTCCCTGCTCATTCCAAGCACCTTTGTCCTGCTCTGCTTTGAAGGGGGGTGGGGGGCAGCGGCCATCAATAAAGCTCAGGCTGGAGACTCCAGGGCAAATGTCAGCACAATCGCTACCCTGTGTTCTGAGGGGTGTGCTTGGGGCTAGAGGTTCAACATGCAATTTCTCGCCATTGACCGAACAAACTTCCATTGCCTCCAACTCTGGTAGATGTATACAAGGCTTTTTTTCAAGATGTAAATGTCTCCCTGAGTGGCAGTTGGGAGATGGTATGCCAATGACAGCTAGAGCACACTGTGGTGTTCTGTTCCTCCTGTCTTGGCACAGGATACTTCCTTTGCCAGGGAGAACCACCCACCCATCCTCATGGCCAAGCCTAATGCTCCCTCGAAGATTCAGATCATATCCCTTCACTAGACAAATAAGGATCAAGCGCTTCCTCTGTGAGCCTGAGAGACACGCTATGTGCTGTCACCAGGTACTCAGTCTGTTAGAAAGTGAGGAGTGAACAGAACCACAGTCATAGCCAGGGGGTGTTCCTGCTGTGAGCTACTCCACTTGGGGAGGGATTAGGAGATTGTAGCAGAAGGCCAGCCCACTCCTCCCTGGCTTTTCCTTACTGTCCTGTTCCTGTGTTTTCTCAAAGGCACATGCCCTATCAGCTCCCCAGTGAGATTTCTACATGATCTTTACCCTTTGTCCTGACCATTCCTGCTGTTTTCTAAGGTCTCTGGAGGTCATAGACTGTTTTATGAACCAATTAGAGTCAATGCTTGAAGTAAATAATCCTCTACAGAAGCAACTAGTCTCCCTGACACCAAGCAATCAGTAATTGTTTTTAAATCCCGAGCAATCACAGAAGTAAAGGTGTGCTGTATTGTTTGGAATGGAAACTTGCACATGAACATGAGGGAGTCACAGGCAAAGCTGTCTTCAGTGACAAGCCCAGGATTGGGTCCAGGAATGAAGAGGCAGGGAGAGGGGACAGTGCCAGATACAGCCCTGAAGCCAGAGACCAAAGCAAGCCACCGAAGTGCTGAGATCAGAGGTGAAGCTCAAAGCAGGTATCTGTTTGTTTATTTTTAGAGACAGGGTTTCTCTGAGTGGCACTGGCTGTCCTGGAACTCACTTTGCAGAGCAGGCTGGCCTCGAACTTGGAGATCTGCCCACATCTGCCTGCCTCTGCTTCCTGAGTACTGGAATTAAAGGCATGTGCCACTACTGCCCAACTTCAAGGTAAATTTTTTTTAACCTCAGTTTTTGTGATTCACTGGTACAGAGCCTGAGTGGAAGTTACTTGGATGTTAGAATGATATTTAGCATTTTATTAACCGTCTTTTTTTTTTTTTTTTTGTGTGTGTGTGTGTGTGTGTGTGTGTGTGTGTGTGTGTTGTTTTGTTTTGTGTGTGTGCACGCGCGTTGATAACTGATATTATATCTTGATAATAATCGGCACAAAGAGTGATCTGCGGCAGACAGCAGCAAAGGGTTCCTCTCAGATGCCTGTGAGTACAAATCAGCCGATAGCTTGATAGGATTCAGATTGTGGTGTAGCTACACAGTGAGGCTGAGCTATTGCCATAATCAAGGCCCTGGGTTCTGTGGGGCCACAGACCAAAAGATCTGGAGATCCATCTATAACTGTGACTATGATGGTAGAAAACACTCTCATTATTAAAATTGGGCTGATTTTTATTTATTTTTTCAGCTCTGGGATCAAACCCAAGGCATGTTAGGCAAGCACCATACCACCAAGCTACGATATCCCCAACCATAAGTTTGGCTATTAAATATTTTCTGTTTTCTTTTTTTATTAAGAAAATTTTTATTCATTTCACATACCAACCACAGATCCCCTACTCTTCCCTCCTCCTGTGCCTCCAACCATCCCCCCTACAAGCCACCACCCATTCCCTCCTCTGACAATGTAAGGCCTCCCATGGGGAGTCAGCAGGGTCTGGTACATTCAGTTGAGGCAGGTCCAAGCCCCTCCCCCTGCATCAAGGTTGTGCAAATCGTCCCACCATAGGCAGTGGGCTCCAAAATCCAGTCCATGCACCAGAGATTGTGGAGGCCCACAAAGGTTTCCTAGTAAGATCAGAACTTGTTTTATCAAGCAGAGCTGCTTTAGAGGATTGCTTGACCACATGCATGGTTACTAGCTGTTTAGAAGTGTCTGCACTTGGATGTGCAATATGTTTTGATCTAGCAAGGGGATCTTTTGCCCTGCCCCTTGGCATTCCTTTTAAAAAACCTTTAGAAGAGACAAAGGGGGCCATTGGATAAGGATCCAGGCCCTCCTGAGGCTATCCTGTGTTTCTGTCTCTCTCCCCTCTCTCCTTCTATCTAAATATTTCTCACTTCTCCCTCCTCAAGAATACCCTCAAGGGTAAAGGTGAGGACTGGACCCCCACAAGAGATGGATCCTGACCCTACTATCAGGGGGGGCCCTTAATCAGATCAAGCTACGCAACTCTCTCACTTATGCAGAGGGTCTAGTCCAGTCCCATGGAGGCTCCACAGCTGTTGGTCTGAAGTTCATGAGTTCCCACTGGTGTGGTTTGGTTGTCTCTGTACATTTCCCCATCATGATCTTGATGCCCCTTGCTCATAGACTCTCTCCTCTCTCTCTTCGGCTGGACTCCTGGATCTCGGCCTGGTGCTTGGCTGTGGATCTCTGCATCTGCTTCCATCAGTTACTGGATGAAGGCTCTCTTGGTCCAATTAGAGCTGGCAGACTCCGTGTCTCCTATTAAATATTTTCTAATTATGGAATTAATGTGCAATCATGATGATGAATTTTGAATCTGTAAAGCATATTAAGAACAAAATAAGTTTTAATCTCATTATTCAGAAGAGCTTATTAATATTTTGATGTGTTTCTTTCTAAATCCTTTTCTAAGGTTACATTGCCCATAATTTTTATTATGGTCTTTTAAAATTGTGGACTTTTCATATGGGTAGTAATATTTTTTTAATTTATTTACTTATCTGTTTTGTTTTTGGAGGGGACTAAAAGATGGCCTTGAACAAAGGTGCCTTAGTGCCTTACAATAAATCTTACCTGGTTGGGTTGTAGACTCACAATTTTAATTTTTAATTAAATTTAAAATTTTAAGAATTAACTTTTTGGGTATTTTATCTCTTCTTAATTAAAATTTTTATTACATTTACCTATTTGTGTGTGTCTGTGTGTGTGTGTGTGTGTGTGTGTGTGTGTGTGTGTGATTGTCACAGTGCATATACATGGAGGTTATAGGACAGCTTGCAGGAATCAATTCTCTCCTTCCACCGTGTGAGACCTGATTATTCAATGAGGGTCATCAGGCTTGATGGCAACACCTTTACCTATTAACCACATAACCATTCCATCATTTTAAAAATGTATATTCCTGAGTCAGTATTGGTTGCATCTGGCGTGGGAGGTGGTGGTGGTTGCATTTCAAAGATAAGGTCTGGTTGTGTCTGTATGTCCATGTGTGATTTTGCTTCAAATTTAAGATTAGATTTTAGTGTTGCTCTCTTCAAAAATTAACTTGGTAAGTATTGCAACATTCTCCATACCATGGAGCAACTTATGAAGTGTTGATTAAACTTATTCTTGTTGATAATACACACTCTCTGTCTCACCAAGGAACTAATTTGGAGTCTCTTTCTCTTACAATGCTCACCCATAAATTCAGTAGGAGTGGTCCATCAATTTACCACTGTACTAAGTAGGTACCAGTGTCTCTCTTACAGAATAAGTATGACACTGACTTTAATTTTTTTACTTATCTGTTTATTATTTTGGATACTTTGTGCTTGTGTACATGTCTGTGTGCACATGCATGCAATATAGAGGCCAGAGGTCAATCACTCTCCATCTTAGCTTTTGAGGCAGAGTCTCTCACTGAACCCAGAGCTCACAGATTTGACTAGACTGGATGACCAATGAGGCCCAGGGAGTCTCTTGTCTCCACCTCCCCAATACCAAGATTACAGGCATATGCCATGAGTGACTTTCTCTCTGTCAGTGCTAGTATCAGTCTCAGGTCCCCTGCTTGCAAGGGCATGCACTTTGCTGGCTGGTGTCTCTCTGGCCCTGACCTGTCTTTGAGTCTCCTGTCTTTTCTAACTCTGCACATTTCTCCATGAAAGGCAACCACTCCTGCACTTTGCCCAGCATGCAAAACCACAGATACTGGAGAAGGATTTTCAAAACCCAGGTCTTTGGTGACTCATCCTGTGCTGGGACTCAACCTCATTTGGTCCAGAGTGCTAACTTCCTTCCTCAAAGGTTGCACTGTGTGGAGCTTCTACACTGAGAACAGCAAGCCCCACTGTCTACACTTCATGTGGGTCCCTACAAAACAAATGCAAACAAACATGTGTGTGGCCAGTCCTGGCTAGGAAAAAAAAAAAAAAAGCGCCAAGTGTTGACCTGGATGGTCTCATAGAGGCAGCACAAACTTCAGGGACAGAGTCGTCACTCAGGGCCC